>NW_023994511.1:107500-306638 GCF_015586225.1 Lucilia sericata | reverse complement strand
CATCAGTGTGCCCTGGGGCCACATCGCTGGACGTTGGTATGGAAATCGTAGTGTAAGACCCATATTGGCATTACATGGTTGGCAAGATAATTTAGGAACTTGGGATCGTCTTATTCCCCTGTTACCCCAGCATATAGGAATGATGTGTATAGATTTTCCTGGTCATGGCAGATCCTCCAAATATCCGAATGGCATAACCTATCATATGATTGACTATGTGGACACAATCCTACTAATTATGAAAGAATACAATTGGAAGAAAGTCTCCATATTAGGTCATTCTTTGGGAGGTATTATAGGTTTTATATATACCTCTCTCTATCCTCAAACAGTTGATATGCTTATACAGCTAGATATTATAATGACACCGATAAGAAGCCCTGATTATAGGCTAAAGAAACTAGTAATGGGCACAAAAAACTCTTAATTGAAAATGAGCGTTTAGAAAGATTAAATTTAGAAGAACCTCCTTCATATTTTTATGAAGAATTAGAAGAAAAGCTATATTTAGGTTCTAACAAATCAATTGAGAAAGAAAATTGTAAATATTTACTCAATCGTAGTATTAATGCATCTCAATTGAATCCAGGAAATATTATTTTTCACGTGATGGTCGCATAAAATACTATCATGAATTCAATCCTACTCTAGAATTAATTGAAATTATGACTAAACGTTTGAAAAGTGTCAATCATTTGGTGATTAAATTTAATAAATCTGATTATATAGAAAATTATATGTTGGATTTAGTTCGCAAAAACCATTTAAATATGGAGTTTAACGAAGTAGAAGGTACCCATCATGCCCATTTAAATAATCCCAAAGAGGTGGCAGCTAAAATTGTTCCATTTATTTTGAGATTTATGCCAGAAACGGATATGACTACAAGAATACAAAGTAAATTATAAAAGATGATAATTATTTTTGTTTATAAAATATAAAAACAATAAAATGAAAAAATTTTCTGAATTATTTATTTGAATTTATTATATTGTATTATATTTTTCTTAGTGTATATTTAAGTGTTTTGTTTAGAAAAGAGCAAACAACAACCTTTGAACGTTTACTGCACATTAAAAAACATGTATACGATTAAGAGACTTTTATGATTTGATAACGCTCTTATCAATGAGTTCTCTTTCTTTCATGTTTATTAGTAGGTTTCTCTTGTTATTAAATTGTGTGTATGCTTCAGTCACAATCATTGCGACAAGCGTTATCGTATAAATGTGTGATAGCAAAAAACTAGTTTTCTTTGTTGCTTTTTTTGAAATAATAAAAATTTAGATAATCATAAAGAAGTTCATGAAGTTTTAATATTAAAATTATTAATATCTTTAAGGTTTTGATAAAAACAGAATTATTTTTTTTTTAAAGAAAAATAACTTAGTTTATAAATGTTTTGTGGCAAAAGTGGTGTCATTTGTAGTTTGTTGCTGTAATTGTGTTTGTAGCGTGTTCAAGGTCTCTCGTGTTTTTATGTAAATAGTGTTGTAAACGAAAACAAAACTGAAAAAATCGCTTAAATTAAAAATAATAGTTTCGTAAAAGTGATTTTTATACATTCCTTGTGTAATACCAAGAAATATTGATCTTAGACCCAACAAAGTATATATACATATTCTGGGCCCTTGTGAAATTCTGAGTCGATTTAGCTTTGTCCGTCTGTCTGTCTGTCTGTGTAAAACATGCTCACGATATTACTAAGCAAAGGAAATCTACCAAATTCAAGCAGTTTGATATTTGATATCAGCAAAATGGGTTCACAACGTAAAAGGTTAGACAAAAAATTTCAGGCTATCTCGAAAATTATATAAAATTACGTTTTTTTCCCCATTCTTAAGTAGTTTTCTCAGAAACTATCAAAGGTATTTCGATGAATTTTGTCAATCAAGTATGTACAAAATCATAACAATTGATGCAATGTTCCCATAGCCCTCATACAAAGGTATATACATGTTCCCGGAAATTAGTTTATCGTTAATAACTCCCTCAACTATATCGGTATCAACATACGGTATCAAAATTTGTACATACAAATATAATATGAACAGAAATCATACTACCAACGTAGATCTGTGTCGGTCCACAATTGGTCATAGCTCACAAATATTTCATTGGTAAATATAGCTATAGTGATAAAATTCGAGTTGAATATGTCTTGTGTACATATAAATTATTTTACAAAATTTTTTCCCCGATCGGTTCGTTATTGGTCATAGCTCCCATATAACCCCCACATCCGAAAATCACGTAAACGCACTTATTTCAATGTCAAATAAAGCTATCTTGATAAAAATCGACACAAAAATGCTTTGTTTCTATATGAATCATTCTAGGAAATTTTTTCCGGATAGGCCCGTAATTAGCCATAGCTCCCATATAAGGTCCACTTTAGAAAATCACTTAAACGCATATATTTCATTGATTTTTAAAGCTATGGGGATAAAATTCGACTTAAATATGTTTTGTGTACATATGAATCATTCTACTAATTGTTTCCCGGATCAGTCCATTATCGGTCATAGCTTCCCCCCACTTCCGAAAATCACTTAAACGCACATGTCTCATTGTAAAATAAAGCTATATTAATAAAATTCGACATAAATATGGTCTGTCTAGATATGAATTACTCTATTATTAATTTTCCGGATAGGTCCGTAATTGGTCATAGTTTCCATATAGGGCCCATTTCCGAAAATCACTTAAACACATAATTTCTTTGAATAATAAAGATAAAGTTCGACTTGAATATGTTTGTGTACATTCTATAAGTCATTCCCGGATCGGTTCATTATTGGTCATAGCTCCCATATAAGGCCCACTTCAAAAAAATCACTTAAAACGCACATATCTCATTATCAAATAAAGTTATCTTGATAAAATTCGACACAAATATGTTTTGTTTATATATGAATCACTCTATGAAATTTTTTCCGTGTAGGCTCGTAATTGGTCGTAGCTTTCATATAAAGTCCACTTCCGAAAATCACTTAAACGCACATATTTAATTAATTAATAAAGCTATTGGAGTAAAATTTTACTTGAATTTTATTGCATAGCTATCCCTCCTATGACAAGCCTGTGTTAAAATTATCACTTCTTCAGGTCTTTTTCAGTACTTCCATGGAGTAAATTCTACTTCTTTTTCGCTTCTTCGGAAGTTCTTTTTGTTGCTGGGATAGTGTGTCATCTAAGGATGCCAATCGGTACAGTTTTCTTTTGGGTTTTCGTAACTATGAAAACATGTCTCAAATTAAAAGCACTTATAGGTAAAGATAAAAACAACACAGTTGGCCACACTGTCGTTGGATGTTGTTACTTTTAGGGTGTTTTGATTAGTCAGCGTTAGTGGTTGATGTTAGACGCTTTAAACTAGATAAATATTTTACAAACAAATACGTATTTTTATTAAGTTTGCTTTAAAAATGTATTTTATAAATTAAAATTAAGATATTTAGGAAAAATACGTGTGTAATGGAAACCAAACAACCATTAGTAGTAAGTATTAATATAAATTTATTTGAAAATATTAATAACATTTATATAAAAATTAATATTTAACAATTATTTTTTTACTTTACATATACTTAAGTATGACTAGTATTTTTTAACCTTTGTACTCTTAAATTGTTTTAATATTTGTTTAATAGTATTGAGAGAAGAGAGTATTTTAAATTTAAAATAAAATTTTGAATAAATTGCCAAAAATAAAGAGAAAAAATTACGTTAAAATGTTTACATTTTAATAAAATGAATTGTAGTCATATTATATAAAATTTTGTAAAAAATATAATTATAAAATTGTTAAAGAAATAATGTATGACAAACATTTTAAATTTTCTTTATAAATTGGCTATTTAAAAATAAGGCTTAAACTTCTCATTTAGTTTAAGTTAAGATTTGTAATTCCATTTCTGTTTTACAGTTTGAAGATATATCCATTGATGTACCTTGGGGTCATATTGTTGGACGCTGGTATGGTAATCGAAAAGTACGACCCATTCTAGCCATTCATGGCTGGCAAGATAATCTCGGAACATGGGATCGTTTAATACCTCTGCTGCCGCGTCATATTGGTATTTTATGCATTGATTTACCCGGTCATGGTAGATCTTCAAAATATCCCGTCGGCATGACCTATCATGTTCTCGATTACGTTCAGATAATAGTTAGAATTGTTAAGGAATACAAATGGCGCAAAGTTTCGCTAATGGGTCATTCTATGGGTGCAATTGTTAGTTTTTTCTATGCCGCCCTTTTTCCTCACATGATGGATATGTTAATACAGATAGATATAATAAAATCAAAATATTTTCCCGTTCAAAGGCAAATAGAGAAATTTAAAATATTGGCCGAAAGATCTTTAATCGAAAATGAACGTATGGAGGAAATGTCGCTGAAAGAGCCACCCTCATATTCATATCAACAATTGGAAGATCTTTTGCACAAAGGTTCTATGCAATCGGTGGAGAAGGAGAATTGTAAATATTTGCTAAATAGAAGTATTGAGAAATCTCAATTATATCCCGCCAAATATTATTTTTCACGTGATGGTCGTGTTAAGCAATGTGTGGAGCTGCCAGGTGATCATGGCTTAGCTATAGAAATGGCTAACGTATTAAGAATATAGCTTATATGATTGTTAGATCGGATAAGTTGAGTTTAATGTCAACCATTGATGAGGAAATTGTTGATATTTTGAGAGCTAATAACTCACATTTGAGTATCATAGATATGATGGTACCCATCATTTACATTTAAATGATGCTGAGGCTGTGGCAGCTTTAATTAATCCATTTATTTTGAGATATAGACCTTTAATACTGGACACCTGGACAGTGGATGATAATGTAAAGGGTGTTAATCAGCCGGAAAAGAAAAGTAAATTGTAAATTGTTAAATGTCTGTAAATGTGCGTGTGTGTGTATGTACTTAAATAAATGTTTAAATAAATTAATTGAAAAAGTCGGGTTTTTGTGTTTCTGTTGATATTCATATTTATCGAGATTTTAAAAAAAATCTAAATTTTCAAGCAGAATCAAAATTTTCTTATAAAATCTCCTGAAGAATATGTAAATATTCATAAAATGCCAAATTTTAACAAAAAGATTGAAATGTTCATAGAAAATTCAGAATTTTCATAAAAATCTATATTTTCATAGAAACTCGAAATTTTAATAGAAACAATTTAATTTTTTTTTTTCAAAATTTTCATATCAAATCATAATAAATCAAATCATAAAATATCGATTTTTTCATAAAAAAATTAAATTTTAAAAGAAAGCCTATTTTTTCATAATCTAATATATAAAACAAATTTTTCATAAAAAATTGAATTTTCATAAAAAAAAATAAATTTTCATAAAAAAACTAAATTTTAATAAAAAAAACAAAACTTTCATAAAAAATCAAAATTTTCATAAAAAATCAAAATTTTCATAGAAAATGTAGTATTCATAGAAAATCGAAGTTTTCACAGAAAATCAAAATTTAAAAAAAAAAATCGGAATTTTTGAAGGAAATGGAAATTTCATAAAAAAACGAAATTAAAAAAAAATCAAAATTAAAAAAAAATATATCTAAATTTTAATATAAAATCAACATTTTAATAGAAGATCAACATTTTCAAAGAAATCACAATATTTATAAAAAATAAAAATTATAACAGAAAATAGAAATTTTAAATTTTAGTTAGAAATTTGACATTTTTGACAAATAGTTAAAACTTAATACTAAATGTAAAATGAGTGAGATTTTAAGTTAAACATGTGAGAGCATAAAAAAGCTTGAAGTCGAGAGTAAAACGCTCTTGTGAGAGCTATATGAGTATTGCTGCCCATATTCACAATGTCTAGTTATTTGTTAACTTTAAGATATATTAATAGTTCTCATACAAAAATTGTCTTAACTGGAAGAACAACTATCTGTTAAACAATAACTGGAGGTGGTGAAAATGTGGGTTAGAGTCTGAAGTTTAGATATGAGAAAATGGTTAAACTCTTTAAATAAATTTTCTGACTTTTCCTACCAAACTGCTGTAAAAATTAACCATAAATGGCCACATTTAAAACCAATTTATTCAAACTTTAATTGGGAATTTTTATATATCTGCTTGCTACTAAATAAATATTGCTTCTAGCAGCAATTTTTAACTAGAACACACCATAAGCTATTCTTGAAATTTATTTCCTAAATTTAGATGTAATTTCTTTTCATCTACTTAACTTTCTACAACTATTACTCAACACGTACTTTCACTAACTATAACACAATGTAAACATTGTTTTGGCATATACACGATATTTCATTTATAATAATTTAACGATGTGTACGTGGCTACAACAATTTCGCAATTTTAATGTAAAGCTACGTAATAACATTTATATTTTTTGAAATTTTTTTGGACATAAAATTCTATAATTACATTTTACACAATTACATATTAAGTCAAAATTTCCAAACAAAAAAATCATTCATTAACAATATGTAGTATGTATCTGAAGTTTATAAAGCTTATACAATTTTATCCTTCGATTTTCATTTCACTTTTCTAAACAATTTTCTAATTTGTGAAATTATCTAATTCGTTGATTATGTCATTGTAAATTTTCGGTTGTTTTAAAACCACAAACAACTTGTATTCGGTAATATTTAATCCTGTTGCAAAAGGAATGTCAAAGTTAGTTAGCATTTCCTTTATCACGTTCAACACATGCTCAGGGATATATTAAACACTTTATAAACAACAGAACTACTACAAACACATGTTAACACATCACTATATCGTACAGTGGGTTAAGTTTGAATATAATTACAGAAATATGGCCAGCAACTGGCCCTATTTCTAGACAGAAATATGGCCAGCAACTGGCCCTTTTTCTATACAGAAATATGGCCAGCAACTGACCCTATTTCTAGACAGAAATATGGCCAGCAACTGACCCTATTTCTAGACAGAAATATGGCCAGCAACTGACCCTATTTCTAGACAGAAATATGGCCAGCAACTGACCCTATTTCTAAACAGAAATATGGCCAGCAACTGGCCCTACTTCTAGACAGAAATATGGCCAGCAACTGCCCCTACTTCTAGACAGAAATATGGCCAGCAACTGGCCCTACTTCTAGACAGAAATATGGCCAGCAACTGGCCCTACTTCTAGGCAGAAATATGGCCAGCAACTGGCCCTATTTCTAGACAGAAATATGGCCAGCAACTGGCCCTATTTCTAGACAGAAATATGGCCAGCAACTGGCCCTATTTCTAGACAGAAATATGACCAGCAACTGGCCCTATTTCTAGACAGAAATATGGCCAGCAACTGGCCCTATTTCTAGACAGAAATATGGCCAGCAACTGGCCCTATTTCTAGACAGAAATATGGCCAGCAACTGGCCCTATTTCTAGACAGAAATATGGCCAGCAACTGGCCCTATTTCTAGACAGAAATATGGCCCTATTTCTAGACAGAAACATGGCCAGCAACTGGCCCTATTTCTAGACAGAAACATGGCCAACAACTAGCCCTATTTCTAGACAGAAACATGGCCAGCAACTGGCCCTATTTCTAGACAGAAACATGGCCAGCAACTGGCCCTATTTCTAGACAAAAATATGGCCAACAACTAGCCCTATTTCTAGATGAAAATATGACCAGAAACTGGCTCTATTTCTGGAAAGATAGATGGCAACAATTTCTGGACTAAAATGTAGCAGCAACTTGCTCATATTTACATATCCATCCCATAGTGCCTTAAAGATAAATGTAAAATTACATTGCTACTGGCAGTGTAAAACTATTTTCTGTACTTGGAAAACGAATGGAAGAGTTGTTCGTTCTTTCACTCGTTAGTTTTATGAACTATGTACTACTTAATGAGTATACATGTATAATTATTTTTGTTTAATACTAGTATAATACATATCTGTACATTATTAAATATTTTAAATAAAATTTCAATTTAAGTGAAAATTACCAGCTCTGCTAAGCATCTCTATCTAATGTATTCTATTTGTATCATTTACAATTGCTTGGTCAAATTAAACTAATTACATAGTCATGAATTATTTATTACTATAAAGTAATTTTCTTCTTACGAAATGTGTGTAGAGGAGAGATAAAAACTGTATAAGAAAATGTTTAATGTAGCAAAGTTTAAAGGGTATAGAAAAAATATTTCTGTGTAAAAAGATTTACATACATATATAAAGCACTGCTAAATTAGGGGGCAAGGTGATAACTTTAGTTTTATTCCAGTAGGTCGCATTAAGCAAATATATAAGAAAATAAGCGTGAGTAAAAATATGCAAAATAATGTTTGATGTTTTTGAATGTTTGTAAATATTTATCTAACAATATGTTTTTCTATAGTTAACTACTAATTAGTTTAAAAATAACTTACAGTTTAAGTATTTCAAAGCACCACTTTAAGCAACTCCCGGCAAATAGAAGTGTATGTAGTTTATTCAACCCAACTTTAATTAAAAATGTTATTCCCTGTCTGCTCAATTCTATCTACAAATTGTTTGTTAATTGTTCAGTATAAGTATTTCCAAAGAATAACTAACTATTAAATGAAATGCGTAACTAAAAAGCAATTCATTTAAATAACTTAATATTCCATAAAGTGTTTTTAACTGGCACATAAATCTCTTGCAATGATATTTTCTTCGCTAGGTAAGGTGGAAGCAAAGTGTTTTACCTGTAACACAGTACAAAAGATACTTTTGTAAAGATTACAAAATATCAAATATATTTTTTTCTGTTTAAGGCAAAAAAGGAAATTCTTAAGCAATTATGTAAAAGTAGATTTTACAAAAAGCATACATTCATTAAAGTGTTGTATACATTATTGTCTGTGTAATTTATGTTAAACTCCCTGATAAATACTTTTAAGATATTTTTGTAATTTTCTCTCTCTCTCTCACTATCAGATAATTTATTTTAAATAAATCTATTTGCATATGTTTTTGCGGAGAAAGGAATTTAGCAGTTAGGGTAATTTGTAATGATTTGAAATAGAAATTATATTATGTAATAGAAATGGAAATATTGTATGTATCTTAGAGAATCCCAAGGAACAGATTTTTAATCGTATACGAAAACAAGTAAAAATTTATAGTCGGGCATGGCCGACCATAACCACACCAGTGATTATGTTACAAATTTTTATTATTATTATTTTTTTAATAATAAAGTATTTAATATAATTTTTACCTTAACTCAAAATATTTTAACAATTTGTTGACAAAAAAGGTATTTTCTAAAAGAAGGGTTATATGGGGGCAGGTATTAATATGTTCCTCATAAATTTTGATAGAGGGATTTACGTCTACATCAGTTATTTATGCAAACTATCATTGTAAATTTTTACCATCAAGTCATTTTCTGAAGGGGACTTTGTATGAAGGATAGGGTCAAATTAGGCCCGATCATTACAAAAATCAGCAGTATCATTAAGACTTATATAAAACTAAGTTTTACCGATTTTTGAAGTAATACAAGAAGATTTAACGTATTTATGAGCTCAATGGATCGACTTTAACCCCTTTCAATGGGATTCGTCCTTGGATCAAAAGAAGAGTATGTGCCAAATTTCATCAAATTATCTTGAGTTATGTAGAGTGCGCACAAACTTTACTGGACACACAGACGGACAGACAGGCAGATAGGCAGACAGACGGACGGACAGACGGAAATAGCTCAGAAAGCGATTCTGAGCTGATTGGTATACTTTAAGGTTGACCAATATTTTGGGTGTTACAAACATCAGCACAAACACATAATACCCTCCACTATATTTACATTTAGTTTATTTCGATTTATTTCGATCGATTTTATTTCGATCGGAACAGTCGTTTAGAAATGCCTGATTTATTTGAAAAAATATGATTCTGCCCATTTGTACAAACTGCCTAGAATATTGGGAAATATTTTGAGTGAATTTCTTTAATTACTATTGGTTTGTGAGCATGTTTTATACAGACGGATAGACAGTAATATAGACGGACAGACAGGCATAGCTAAATATAAGCAAAATTTTATAAGGACCAAGAATATATATCCAGTTCTCTGAAGAATACTTCCTCTTACATATACCCTCCATTAACATTGATGATAAATTTATGAACCAAAATTTTAAGAAACTCTAAACATGTTAAGCTTTTGTTCCGTGAACTTTCAATAAAATATGAATATTTAAAACGTTAACATTTTCGTTATATAAAAATTATATTTATAAACTATTTTAATCCCTTCAGTTAAAAAACAGCACAGAAAGTATTTTCTTGTTCTAATTATTTCATCTGATGACCTAATGTTTTAAATCAAGGAAAAAATGCTTACTTTACACATGTACATATAATCGTAAAGGGTTGTATGTATCCTATCCATCGTTGCCAGGCCATTATAGATGTTTATTGCAAATTGTTAAAGGATATGCCATGATTGTCTTAAAACCAACATGATATTCAACACTTTCCAAATGTCTTTTTCTTACATAAACATCCGTCTTTCTGGTACTTCTTGTTTAGCACTAGTTCTAGTATTATGTGTCTTATTTTTGCCGCTTTTACTGTTGGCATTTGTGGTTGTGTTGTCGTCATTGATGTTGGTAAATAAGTTCCATTTTTTCTGCTTTGCTTTTTCTGTTTTAAATTTATTCTTGTATTGTAGATATTTTACACTACTACATATTTTGTCATGCCAAACAAATATTCCATGGTAAAATGCACAAATACATTGTATTCGGTCGTAATAGTAAAACGTAATATGAACAACAATATCAAAAGCAAAAAGAGAGTGATAGAAAAGGAAAAGGAAGAAGTGGGAAACAACAACAACAATAGCAGCAATGACAGTAGTTATAGCGTCAGCAACAAGGACATTATTGTAAATAATCACAAACACACACGCAAACTTGGCTATACTAGAAAATCGTCTGTAAAACAGTGGGACAGAATACAACGTATAGGATTAATTTGATTTTTTCATTGGACAAAATTTGGGAAATTTAACACAATTTATTTGAAATTCTTACTATCGTATAGTTTGCAATAATTAATACTTTTAACAATTAAATTAAAAGAAGTCCACTGTGCCTCAAATATGTTTGTATATATGTATGTTAGTAAACAACATTTATTACAATACACATATATCTATACATATTATATTCGACACGCATACATAGTTTACACATACATTATATACATATGAACACATTAATAATGCTTTTGTACATACATAGATATACAGTACATACATATATATACACATGCATACATTACATATTTACTCAACTTTACAGTATGAACTAACTGTGTTGTGTAGCCAACATTCCATTCATTTCATTCATTTGAAGATGAAGAGCCTGAGATTGTATTTTGTGTAAATGAAAGACAATTTATTCGGCTTAAAAAGGTTCATTTATTATGCCGTCTTAAAATTTAACACATTCTCTAAATGCTTTTATCCTTGAACAAATACAACAAATATCTACAACATGTAATACAAAATGGAAAAACTGAAAAATCAACAACCAAATCATTTGACACTAAGGATATACATACATATATATTTTTTTTTAAACAATGAATGTTTTACACAGTCTCATTTATTGCCCCCTCACACAAAAAATAGAACTCTATAAAACATTAGCTAGTAATACAAAGAATTATTTCGCCTACTTTAGAAGAGTTGAAATGAATGTTTAAAATTAAATAAGTAACAAGTAAGAATGTATAGTCGGACATTGCCGATCATATGATACCCTATACCAGTGATTATGTTAAAAATGTGAATAATTTTTTTAATAATAAACCGTTTACTTTAATTTTTACCTTAATTCAGAAATATTTTAAAAATTTTTTGGAAAAAAAGAGAATTTCTAACAGAGGGGTTATATTGGGCAGGGTGTTAATATGGGACTATCCGTATAAATTTTGGTTGAGGTTTTTACGTCTACACTAAAGTTATTTATGCAGAATTTAATCATTATATTATAAGTGAATTTTGACCATCAAGTCACTATCTGAACGGGCCTGGGGTCAATCATCATCAGTATCACTTAGACTTATACAAAACAAAGTTTTTCCGATTTTTTGAGAGATACAAGAACACTTAACATAATTATGAGCTCAAAAGTCCTATTCGTATGTACACAAAACATATTTGTGTCGAGTTTTATCAAGAAAATAGAAATAAAGCATTTGACAATGACGGAGCAAAATTGGTATTATGATTTATATGTACACAAAACATAGTCAAGTTGAACTTTATACCGATAGCATTATTTATCAATGAAACATATGCGTTTAAGTGATTTTCGGAAGTGGACCTTATATGGGAGCTATGACCAATTATGGCCCTATCCGAATTTTATCAAGATACCTTTATTTGACAATGAAATATGTGCGTTTAAGTGATTTTCGGTAGTGGGCCTTATATGGGAGCTACGACTAATAATGGACCGAACCGAAAAGAAATTTGGCAGAATGATTTTGAATCAATCGTTATGAGTTTGAACATGCGCAAAAAAATAATGTTTGATAAAATACATCGAAATATCTTTGGTAGTTTCTGAGAAAACTACTTAAGAGTTGGGAAAAAACGTTATTTTTTTCGAGGTAATCTGAAATTTCTACTCATAACTTTTTACGTCGTAAACCGATTTAACTGATTTTCAATACCAAACTGTATTGGATAATAAAGAATGTTTTGGGTGAATTTCGTGAATATTTATTGCTTCGTTTTAACGTGAGCGTGTTTTACACAGACAGACCGACAGATGGACATAGCTAAATCGACTCAGAATTTCATAAGGATCAAGAATATGGGTGTTACACACGAAATGACAAAGTTATATATACCCTCTATCACCACTGATGGTGGTGAAGGGTATAAAAAAGCTAAATTTAACCTTAAAAAGACTAACCTGGCAACGCAGCAAGAAAAAATGAATCTTTAGTGTTAAAAAAGTGAAAAAATGAATCTTTATCTGAAAATTCCAGAATCATTTGTACATCCTTAAATAACGCTCCAATAAAAAATAAATATATTAAAAATTTTATAATAGTATATGATATAAAAAGTTTAATTTCTAATCTAACAGTACTTTCCATTTAACTACTTTTAATCAATCACAAACAGTCTTGCATCATACAATTATATATCATTGATGTTTTTGCTATGTATTTTTTTAATGACGTGACTTGACTTTTAGAATTTTGTTTCAAGGTTTTAAAACATGTATGAGAGTAAGGACGAGTATAAAAACAATTAACAACTATTTCCATTGTCATGAACGTTTTTTTGTTTTTAAACTAAAAAAAAAAACATAAAAATTTTATTTGTATCTCCTTAATATGTCTATGAGAATTTTCTAAATGAAAACTATTTTCCTCTCGACATAAAAATCACTAGTTGTCTATATACACAACAAACACATATACACATAAAAACGCATTCAAACAAACTGATTTTGAAAATCTTAAGCTTCCGCATTTAGCTTTTAGTTAGTTCGCGTTTTACAGTTTAAACAAAATAACGGTAACAGCGGCAAGAAGAGGCATCATTTAAATCACTGAAATAGCACGTCATATAAATACACACGAGCGTTTAGGTATTTGTGTGTATGTGTTTGTAAGAGAGTAAACAGAAAATTAACTTGAAACGAAAAAGACCACTTTCTCTATTGCAATATGGTAAAATTTGTCAGAAATTTGATAATAAAAACCTTATTTAAAATCCGAATTTTCAAACTTTTAAAGAGACTTTTCCGCTTGTCCTCGTTTGCATACAATTATTATCACAATTTTATTTTCGGTATATGTGCGTTTGTGATTTCTTTTTATAGCCTCACCACCAGCACTGATGGTAGAGGTTATATATATCCTGTCATTGTCATTCTGTATGTAACACCAAGAAAACTTCATCTGAGTCCCAACATATTCTGATTTTTTATGAATTTTTCGGATCGGTTTATATTTTATAATATTTCCAAGAAAAGCAAAATTGAAATTTTCACAATTTATTAAATTTCTAAAAAATATTAAGATGGATTTTTAAAATAATTAGCTTACATGTGGAGGGTATTTAAGAATCGGCATAGCCGAATATAGCTCTCTAACTTATTTTTTATACTTTTCTTCACAGTCGTTTTTTTGTGATTTTCTTATTGTGCAATAGAATGTTAATGGTGTTTAGAAAACAAAGTGAAAAACACAGTATAGATAAAAAAGACTATAAGCATGCAAATATACTCATACATGATAAATGCTTATAGATATGTATGTAGATTTTTACAGACATATAATACATGTGTAGTCATAAATTTAACACAAGTGCGTAGTATAGGCGTTAAAAACCATTTAAATAGAGATTTGATTACAAGAGTATAATTTAACTATTTTTTAGCTTAAATAAAGCAAATAATTTTTTTGTTATTCTTGTTGTTCTTAAAAGTATATAAAAGCTTTGAATATGTCTTTTTATGGAAATTTAAAATATATTTTTCACACAATTTATAAAATTTAAGCTGACTTTGCTAAAATGTTTACAAGAAAAAGGAGTTATCGTAAACTATGCTTTTTTATACCCTACACTTCTATAATGGGGAGGCTATCATGAGCTTGCACTGTTGTTTGTAACACCCAAACATATTGGTCCTATATTCAGCTTAGAATATACTAGTCGGCTCAGAATCGATTCAGCTATGTATGTCTGTCTGTCCGTCTGTGTATCCAAGCAAAACACACAAACACGCTACTGGTCGCAATTTTCAAGATAATTTGAAGAAGTTTGGCACAAGGGCGAAGCCTGTTGAAAATAGATAAAATCGGTCCTCATAGCTTCGTCTGTTCGTCTGTCCGTCTGCCTGTACGTCTGTCTGTCTTTCTGTCTCTCCATCTGTCCATCTATCTATCTATCTATCTATCTATCTATCTATCTATCTATCTATCTATCTATCTATCTATCTATCTATCTATCTATCTATCTATCTATCTATCTATCTATCTATCTATCTATCTATCTATCTATCTATCTATCTATCTATCTATCTATCTATCTATCTATCTATCTATCTATCTATCTATCTATCTATCTATCTATCTATCTATCTATCTATCTATCTATCTATCTATCTATCTATCTATCTATCTATCTATCTATCTATCTATCTATCTATCTATCTATCTATCTATCTATCTATCTATCTATCTATCTATCTATCTATCTATCTATCTATCTATCTATCTATCTATCTATCTATCTATCTATCTATCTATCTATCTATCTATCTATCTATCTATCTATCTATCTATCTATCTATCTATCTATCTATCTATCTATCTATCTACCTATCTGTCTGTCTGTCTGTGTATCCATGTAAACATGTGCACGCTGTAAACGTAAATTCCTTTGCCAAAATTTATAAGAATAGATTATATACTGTTCTATAGACTGTACAATAGTCCAATCTATATATCTACAGATAAGACTATAGATAGACTAGATAATGGGCTAGACAATACCATATTCTATCCATAGACAATAGACTAGTCTATACAGTGGATAATAGAATAATGTATAGACTAGTCTATAAACTAGATAATATACTAATGTCTAGGCAATAGATTAGTCTCTAGATATCATACAAAACAATTCTGTGAAAATAATTTTCAAAATATAAAATTTATCACATTTTTATGAAAGTAAAAGATTTTGTGTTAAAATTTGTAGTTTTAAAGTTCGTATCTTTAAGTTTTTGTTTATTGCTTACAAATGTTTAAAAGAAAACAGTTTCCTTTATATAAGTATACTTTTGCCAAAAGTGTTTCTGCAAGAAAAATGTCTTAATTTAAAATTGACACTTTGGCAATACAGCCAAGATATTTTCTTTATGCTTTTTAAAATGAAATATTTGCTTCTTTTGAAAAACTACTATTTTCACTTGGTTTAACTAATACAAATAACTTCTGGTTTAAACAAATATGTAGAACAACATTGTCGATTGTAACAAATGACAGGCAAAGATGTATAATAAAGGATAAATGTGTATAAATTGTTTTAAGGTTTCAAATATTATACAGAAAACAAATTACAATACATAATTTAGGGCTAAAGGAGAATTTTAAAATAACAGTACAAAATCAAATTTAAAATCAAAATTTTTGATTTTTATTTCATAAAATCATGAAATGTTCTAATGACACGTATTGATAAATTTAATGAGAATTTGCAATTGGTCATTAAGGTGAAAAACTAATTAAATATTTTAATTCCGTACTTATTCATTATGTTAACATATCCTCTTTTAACTCAAAGTATACTGCAACAACATCTAAACGGAAGTGACAATTTTTCTTGAAAACGTTCTGTATATGCATTTAAAAACCAAAAACTTTTTTAATTATTTTACAAATCTTTTTCTTTTATACTGTTAAACCACCTGTTGGTTGTAATTAACTGGTGACACTATATAATATAAATGTGTAGATTAAATATTTAGCCACAGACTATTAATTCTGGTGAAAAATTTAAATCAATAGCATATTTAATGTGACCAACTATGACAAATTAGGCAAAATTTAAAAAAATTGCTTTAAGTATATCCATTTCTTTAAATTATAATTTAGTAAATATTAATTATTTTTAAGAAAATTTTAAAAATATCTGGTCACATTATTTTCAACTTGTTTGCAACAAAGGAAATCTACTCTAATAGTAGAACAAGGACAAACTTTTGCTTTACGGATGAAATGACGTTTTTTCACGCGCCTTTGCCTCTTTAACAATATACAAAAAAAGGAAATAACAAAAAGATCAATGAAATAATAGCAGAAATAATGTAAATTAATTAAATTGAAAAATGTTTGCATCATTAAAATGAACATTAAAATACAGAAATGAAATAATGACAAAAAGCCTGCAGTTATATAGCGTTTATATCGCATGAAAATGGAAATTAAAAATTAATTTCAAAGTTCGACAGATGCAATTATTTTGAAATGTTTGTGATATTGAAAACTGTATAGATGTTGTACAATTATTAAACATTATTTACAAAATTGGAATAAATATTGAGAAATTAAAAGTGAAATTGTTGCATTTAAAATGACTTTAGATAAGAGGTGAAGATTGTAGCAAATTTTTTATTTCCAATATTATCTGCAGACAAATATTGGTTACCGTTTTTACTAAAGTTTTAAATTCTTTACATTTGCAAAATATAAAATATTTTCTTTTAAATAGTTTGTATTAATTATTTTCTGAACCTTAAAATTTTCCCTAAGGTCGTTGGAAACATTTTAAAATATTTCTTACTTGCACATATTTTATAACAAATTGTTTACACAATGTAACTACTAAGTAGGGTGGCACACATTTCCGTGAAAATAAATTTATATAGTAAATGTACATACGTAAATTAACATATTTTATGAACATTTATTTTAGAAAAGTTATTTGTAACTAACTTTTAATAGGTATATTAAAATGTCGGTTGTATCATCAGTACTTTGTTTTTCTTCATATTAATGGGCCATCGTAATATACGTACATATTTCCATTACAATCAATCACCAATATCGAAGTATTGATCTAGTTAAGACCCAGATTCTCATTTGATTCTAAGACGATCTAGCCATGTCCGTCTGTCCGTCCGTTTGTCTGTCTGTCTGTCTGTCTGTCTGTCTGTCTGTCTGTCTGTCTATCTGTCTATCTGTCCGTGTGTCTGTCCGTCTATCTGTTCGTATATATGTTTGTCTGTCCGTATATATGTCTATCTGTCTGGCTGTCTGTCCGTGTGTCTGTCCGTCTATCTGTCCGTATACATGTCTGTCTGTTCGTAAATATGTCTGTCCGTATATATGTCTGTCTGTCTGTCTGTCTGTCTGTGAAAACACGATATAGTCCGAACGGAGCTGATATTTTCCACAAATACTTTTTGGTGCAAGTTGGTATTGAAAATGGCCAAGATCGGTTCACAATTTCATTTGGCCACCATACAAATGGCTCCCGTGAACAGAAAGCTCTCTATGAAGAACGGTCCATATTTGACCCCACCCTCCATATAAGCCCCCTCAGAAAATATCTTTAACGGTCATTACGGGCTCAAGAATACTACATTAGCAAAGAAATTTACAATACAAATGTTTTGTGGGAACCAAAATGTTACTACCAAGTTTTATTAAGATCGGTCCATTATTGACCCTACCTCCCATAAAATGCCCTCTTTAGAAAATTACTTTAACATTCATATATGGTTTAAAAATACCAGTAAAGATGAAGTTTAACATATAAAATATATTTATGTTAACTAAACTAAGATCGGTCCATACTTGACCGTACCTCCCATTTATAGTCGCCCTTAAGAAATGACTTTAAAGTTCTTTAATGACTCAGAAATACCACAAAATTTGACATAAATGTGTTTTATATTAAACGAAATCTCAATACTAAGTTCTTGAGGAAGGACCCATAATTGACCGTATCTCCCACATTTATTTTAACGTACTTTGGGTTGAAATTCGATATAAGTAAGTCGTATATAAACAAAAATTTGTCTACCAAATTTTATAAGGAATTCACCCACTTCAGAAAATGACTTTATCATTGGGTTAGAATTATGCTCGAATTCAACAAATTTGGAGAGCTGGGTCATAACGAACCCAATCCCTCATTGAAGGTCCTATTCTGAAAATCACCCAAACGTTCATATTAATCTAATGACCTAAGTCCATTTATAGGGCCACCATCTGATACTTACTTTAGGCCTTATACATAAACAAACTTCTGTTTTATAAACTGTTTATAAATCAATTTTTCTGGAAATATTATTTTATAAACCTTTTATAAAATAAAATGTTATTTATGAGTATTATATGAATTTAATAAAAAAAATCTTTTCACTTAAAAATATGATCCTCCCTAATAACACTTACACATATGTAAGAATATTTGCATTTTTACAATGACTTTGTGCAATATAAAGCCTTTAAAACTTGTTTTTATTTAAATTGTATTTTATTATTGTTTTCCCATGAAATTAAACACACAACGTATAAATTTAATGCAGAAATATTGAGGGTAGAATTTTCTGAAATATACATATCCGTTCTTTAGAATAAATGCACTAAATTTTTTTTAAAACTTTACCATCCAGTTATTTATTTGAAAAAAATATCCATTTTTAACTTCATTAATAAAATAACCTCAAAAATAATTTTCCGAACCTAATCCTTTGAGCAGAAGTGTATTTACATGAACACAATATTGTTTGCATTCGATAAATACACGTAACTCATACACCCTTTTAAGTAAATGTAAATACGATGTGTTATTGAAACTCAACACCATGTAATGACTCAAAGTAAAATCAGTTGATATTTTATTTTATATTCGTAAATTTTATTCTTATTACATCTGTTCAACAACGCCTGAAGCATCAGCTCTTGCATTTATTGTCTACCCTTGATATATAAATATGACAACTTGAACTTTTCGAAGCGTTAACTTAACAAAAAGTTGAATGTTCGCACATACATATGTATGAACTTATACAAATAATTTAAATGTAAATTTTTGACTTAAAGTATTCAATTTAAAAGAAAAAAATATTTACTTTAAAAAACATTAAAATTTAATAATATGAGTGTTTTCAATTTATTCATTATTGTGAGGTTATGAAATCAGTCACTTTTTGGAAATTAAAAATCAGCTTTCTTATTTTATATATGAAAACAATACAAGCAATTTTCTGCTTAACTGCATATAACACTCTTGTTTATTGTGTTCAATTTTTTTTTTCAAAAAAGCATTTAAATTTTACTGAAAGACCAAATAGTGTTGTAAAGCAATCAGACATTTATAAATTGCCTATAGTAAGTACCAAAAATGTAAATTTCTTTAAACATTTCATTGAGCCTGTGTGTGTGTATAAAATAAAAACTTACATTAAGCCCTCTTGCAATGATAACAGCCAACTGAAAACTGCAAACAAATGGGATAAAATATTTGCCTCAATATAAAAATCTGGCTCCAAAAAGTTGTTTACGTCACTAGAGAGCTTCAATAAATGGGATCATTTTGTTGTTATTTAAAGTTACAAAATAGCATATAGCAACAACAATATCATAAATACTATAAAAAGTATTCACTACTAATACTCATATACTCACATTGGACTTTATGAAATAACAACAAAATCTCATGAACAATCAGGACTAAAGTGTTATTGTGCCTGTGTATACATGCACATGAGAGACTCGATGATATTTGTTTTTATATGTAGAATAGGTAGGAGCTAAACTATGAGGAAAACACAGTAAACTAACGGTTTTTAAAGTTTTGTCAAAAAAAAAAAAAAATATTGTTCTCACTTAGTTATAAGGGCGCCTAGTTTAAATTTCCTTAAAATGTTGTTGTGGTCTATTGTATCAGTATGCATGTGTATTGTTGAATTTGAATTTGATGTTTGAGTACAAAAGTTGACTTGATTCTTTTGCCTTTATTTTTTGTTGCAACCAAACACAAGTCTGCAATAGTTACACACATATATATTTATGTTTATATTTACCGCTTTATATATAAAAATCCTATATGTGTATAAGTAAAAGTTTTATGCATACAAATAACAAATGCCTGTATGCATTCAACAACATTCACTATTATGATTTCTGCAAAGAGTGCATGGCCATGTACAAAGGGTACGTATATAGTATTGTATTGCTAGGAAAGTTTTCACTTTATTTTAGTCTATCATTTCTTTTTTTGGGTTGGCAAACATTGTTGTCGTTGCCACTTGACCCAATTGGCAAATGTCAACAATACACAAAAATATTTCTCCATATACACATATACGTATGTATGTGCATTAGGGTAATAACCAAAAATAGGCGCTATTACTATGTGAACTCAATAGTGTTTTAAGAACAAAACCCAAAATTAATTTTATAATATCTTCCACAAACAATTTACATAAATTTTTGATAGTATAATAATCATATTAAGGTACTAAATTTAGACCTTATTCTATGTAAAAAGAATAAGGTCACCTTGAAAAGTTATCGCCCTAATGTACATTTGAACGCAGTGCAAGTTTCAGAGGCAAATACATGAAATTTTTTAAGAGAGTTTATTGTTGAACTCAACCAGTAATATTTACAATGATTTGATTGTTAAACAAAATAGATTTTTGGGATCTGATGCATTGCGATATGTGTTAATATGTATGTATGTAGGTTTGTTAACGCAACAAAATATACTTTTATATGACAATTGTCATAAAAACCGACTCTCAGTTTACACAACTTCTTTATTTATTTACAAACAAACCTAGAAACCTGCTTGCTAACTTACTAACTTACTAAATTACTAAATTACTAACTTACTAACTTACTAACTTACTAACTTATTAACTTACTAACTTACTAACTTACTAACTTACTAACTTACTAACTTACTAACTAACTAACTTACTAACTTACTAACTTACTGACTTACTACTTACTAACTTACTAACTTACTAACTTACTAACTTACTAACTTACTAACTAACTAACTAACTAACTAACTAACTAACTAACTAACTAACTAACTAACTAACTAACTAACTAACTAACTAACTAACTAACTAACTAACTAACTAACTAACTAACTAACTAACTAACTAACTAACTAACTAACTAACTAACTAACTAACTAACTACTAACTAACTAACTACTAACTAACTAACTAACTAACTAACTAACTAACTAACTAACTAACTAACTAACTAACTAACTAACTAACTAACTAACTAACTACTAACTAACTAACTAACTAACTAACTAACTAACTAACTAACTAACTAACTAACTAACTAACTAACTAACTAACTAACTAACTAACTAACTAACTACTAACTAACTAACTAACTAACTAACTAACTAACTAACTAACTAACTAACTAACTAACTAACTAACTAACTAACTAACTAACTAACTAACTAACTAACTAACTAACTAACTAACTAACTAACTAACTAACTAACTAACTAACTAACTAACTAACTAACTAACTAACTAACTAACTAACTAACTAACTAACTAACTAACTAACTAACTAACTAACTAACTAACTAACTAACTACTAACTAACTAACTAACTAACTACTAACTACTAACTAACTAACTAACTAACTAACTAACTAACTAACTAACTAACTAACTAACTAACTAACTAACTAACTAACTAACTAACTAACTAACTAACTAACTAACTAACTAACTAACTAACTAACTAACTAACTAACTAACTAACTAACTAACTAACTAACTAACTAACTAACTAACTAACTAACTAACTAACTAACTAACTAACTAACTAACTAACTAACTAACTAACTAACTAACTAACTAACTAACTAACTAACTAACTAACTAACTAACTAACTAACTAACTAACTAACTACTAACTAACTAACTAACTACTAACTAACTAACTACTAACTAACTAACTAACTAACTAACTAACTAACTAACTAACTAACTAACTAACTAACTACTAACTAACTAACTAACTAACTAACTAACTAACTAACTACTAACTAACTAACTAACTAACTAACTAACTAACTACTAACTAACTAACTACTAACTAACTAACTAACTAACTAACTAACTAACTAACTAACTAACTAACTAACTAACTAACTAACTAACTAACTAACTAACTAACTAACTAACTAACTAACTAACTAACTACTACTAACTAACTAACTAACTAACTAACTAACTAACTAACTAACTAACTAACTAACTAACTACTAACTACTAACTAACTAACTAACTAACTAACTAACTAACTAACTAACTAACTAACTAACTACTAACTACTAACTAACTAACTAACTAACTAACTACTAACTAACTACCTAACTACTACTAACTAACTAACTACTACTAACTAACTAACTAACTAACTATAACTAACTACTAACTAACTACTAACTCTAACTAACTAACTAACTAACTAACTAACTAACTAACTAACTAACTAACTACTAACTACTAACTAACTACTAACTAACTAACTAACTAACTAACTAACTAACTAAACTAACTAACTAACTAACTAACTAACTAACTACTAACTAACTAACTAACTAACTAACTAACTAACTAACTAACTAACTAACTACTACTACTAACTAACTAACTAACTAACTAACTAACCACTAACTAACACTAACTAACTAACTAACTAACTACTAACTAACTAACTACTAACTACTAACTAACTAACTAACTAGGTAGCTAACTAACTAACTAACTAACTAACTAACTAACTAACTAACTACTAACTAACTAACTAACTAACTAACTAACTACTACTACTAACTAACTAACTAACTAACTAACTCACTAACCTAACTAACTAACTAACTAACTACTAACTAACTACTAACTAACTACTAACTAACTAACTAACTAACTAACTAACTAACTAACTAACTAACTAACTAACTAACTAACTAACTACTAACTAACTAACTAACTAACTAACCTAACTAACTAACTAACTAACTAACTAACACAACTACTAACTAACTAACTAACTAAACTAACTAACTAACTAACTACTAACTACTAACTAACTAACTAACTAACTAACTAACTAACTAACTACTAACTAACTAACTAACTAACTAACTAACTAACTAACTAACTAACTAACTAACTAACTAACTAACTAACTAACTAACTACTACTAACTAACTAACTAACTAACTAACTAACTAACTAACTAACTAACTAACTACTAACTAACTAACTAACTACTAACTACTAACCAACTAACTAACTAACTAACTTACTAACTAACTAAATGCAATTGGTTCTCATTACGAAAATTTCGGTTGATGAAAGACGGACGATGAAGAAGAACGGACTGGCTACTGGCGTCTTTAGACAAATAACACAAATAATTAAGTCGTTCGTGCTTGAATAAAAATCACTGTTAATTTAAAAATAAACATTCCTTAAGAAAAGCACAAAAAAATTTTATTATAATACTAACGTATGAGTAATATGTAATTCATACATACGTATATTATTATTCATTCGTCCTTAACATGTAAAGCATAAAATGGCACATAGAATTTGTTTTCAACATCTCATATCTAGTTTATCAATATCTTCCCATTTTATAGCCCAGAAAAAGTTTATTGTCCCCATCCGGGTGCTGTAGCCTCTCCAAATATTTGTCTTTAGTGAATATTTTTCAAAGCCAATAGTAAAATGAATGACAAATAGTAATTGTGTAGGTTGTTTCAGTAGTTGCAACAATGTGTCCGTCTATTTCCGAAAAGTTTTGTTGGTTTAGATCACAAAAATAAATTTGAATTTGTACCCTCTGAGTGTTGTTTTTATTTTAAGCTGTGTGCATTTTAGTTGTCAAAAATGGCGCCTAAGGAATAAAACGCTTAAAGCAAACATTTATCAACTTTATTGAAAGTGCAAACAAAAAAATTTTGCTGCATTGGACTGACTAGGAGAAAAATAAATTTAAAAAATTCATTAAATATTTGTATGTGAGAAAAGTAATGCATAGATTTTGGTAAAAGTTTTTGTAACATGTTTAAATATAAGAAAAAATATTGTATTTTGGCTAAGAATTGGCATGTTGTGTGACAGTTTTTCTCTATAACTTCCGGTTAATATTATGGAAAATATTTAAGATTTTAGCAAGCAGCTTACACTATCAGAGGTACTTCTGAGAATTATTGAAGCCCCTATCAAATGGCTTATTGTAACTTTCGAATATATATTTTTGTTTTGTGTAACTTATTTTATATTAACCTTTGAATGCAATTTTTGATCCTTTTTTTTTGCCAACAAAATAATATTTTAAGCACGAATAATTCATTAAAGTATTGACTGATAAAAACGACAAACGGATTTAAACAACTGCCAGCATGTACATTTACAAACATTTTGTAAAATGTGAACGTTTTATTTATATTTGAGTCTTTTGTTCTTCTATTTTTTCGACATACTACTTTTGTAATTTTGGCAAACTTTGTTGTCTTTGCCACATTGGCAAATGTTAGCAATACCAGCCAGTCAGCTACCCAAACAATTGTAAAAATAATAAAAACAACCACGTTTACAACATCAACAATTTATAGCAAATTGTCTCGTTGTTATTGGATACTCAGTGTTCAATAATGTTCTAAATATTTTTGTGGACATTTAAAACAAAAAAAAAAAAAAATGAGAAAAAAGGATAAAATGTTTGTTGAACCAAATAGTAGAAAAATGTCAAATAATAATTGTGTAGGTTCCGCAAGAGAGATGCCACAATTCGATTTATTTTTTTGTTGTTCCTAAGCTAAGAAACAAAATTTGAATTTATTTTTGGGCTGTCCATGTGGCGCCATATAACTGCTAGTATGAATATGTACATACATATGTACTTCTATTTTATTGTATGTTATTTGAAAGATATTATTTTATTTTAGAAAATAAGTTAAACTGGCCAAATTTTCTCAACAATGACCATTTTATGGCCTGCAACTTTGTACAAAATTAAAATTCATAAAACGAAAATAGCATATATAATTTTTTTTAGAAATGCTTTTTAAAATTTAGTATGTGATAGTGTTATTAGTATTAATACGAGTGTAATTTATAAATATTACATAGTCTCTTTTAAAAGGGGTTAAATATGATTTTAGGGTTTTTGAGAAGAAAGTTTTTTTTTGAAAACTCATTGAATATTGAAGTATCTATTAAGTGACAATATCTAAAGACGTATGCATTATATTTTGCAAAAAAATTTAGCAAAAAGATTTTAATTTTATTATGAAAGTGAAAAAAAAGCTCTGTTTATTAAGACAAGATGAACATGTGTAACAACGTCATGTGCTATAGTGTTTTTTGGGTTTTTTTTACCACATAGTGTAAATATCATAAGAAATGCATGACTTTAGCCAAATAACAAGTATTTTTAGTGTAAAAATCTATAAATCTTGCTCTTTCTTTTCTCTAGGACCCACTGTGCTATCAGTTTATCTTAGGAAGAAAAGTAAAATGAGATGTTCATTATTACTTAATCTCCTATCGTGTGTTATTAGATTCTAAGATGTTGAAAGAACCATAAGAAATAAGTCAAATTGGTTTGTTTGATATTGAAAATGGTCCATAGATTTTGAACCATAGATCCCATATGAAACAAATTTGTTGAACACTCCGTATATCATCGTGATGTAAATCACCAATTTGGTTGCTATAGTGAAATTTTTTAGCAAATTATGAACGTTAAAAAAATATTCTAAATGGACTTTATATGAGGCCTCACTTTAGCAACCTCTGGACACTCCCCTGAGTAGGTCAATTAATCTAGTCTTAGCAAATTTCATTTATTTTCGTCTTTCCACCGTATACATACATACTGATATTACATAGTATGTTAACAGGGGAGCGTATGATTAATATTTAATTTATAGTCAAGTTAATATATTTATCATACGTTGTGGGTAGATTTTGGGGTTCGGAAAACCCCGTCCGGGAATTCTTTCTACACCCTTCAGAAACGATCATTACTTGCTTAAAAATACGACTGCAGCAACACTGTACAATTACTTTAACACCTACTATTAATGGCAAATAATGTACATGCTTACTTAAATAAAAACCAAAAACTACACTATCGCACTACTTACTACATTTCCTTATGTTTATTAAATAAAAATGTAGTTGAACATGTCATGTTTCCTATTCACATGAACCTTTCGCCACACTTAATGAAGCATTTATTTTAAGTAGGTTTTCCACTTTAGTATTTTTGCCAAGAGAAGTCATTTAAACTAAACGTAGATTTTTATTAGAGAAATGTTATAAACATTTAAAATAACATACTTTAATGATATTTGTAATTATGTTTAATGTTTATATGAATACAAACATAATTTTATATCTGTGTCCGGGACATTTTATTTTTAGAAAGAAACACTTGTGTCAGTCTCATAAAAACGGTGTTGACCAAAATATTTAAATCAATAAATAAGATTGAAAAGTAATCAAAATGAGTTATATTTTCAAATCTATATATTTCATTTATATATATATCACAATATTTTTAGTCAATTTTGGCATATCAGTCTTTTAATCTGTTCACGAAGTAGGCTGTGAGTCAATTAAGCCAAGTCCGTCCGCCTGTCCATGAACACTACAGGTCTCAATTTTGAAAATAATTCGATAAAAAGTTGGTACATTTTTGACCCATTGGCCCCATTCTACCGGATACCCAAATCTGGCCTAGAAATTCATAATTCGGCCATGTCCGAAATTTGCTTACTATTCAAAAGTTTTCTAATATAAAGATTAAAACAAAAACAACATTTTATTCTATCTTTACTGTAGCACAATGAAAATTCTTAAGCCTTCTAAATGACTGCTGCATTTAGCAACTTTAAATTTTCTTTCAAGAGTTTTCATTAGTGTGTGCAATTTTAATTTAAATCCATTTAATACTTAAACTAAATTAAATAAACTAAAACGAATAACACATTATATTAGAATATGCAAAAATATGCATGTTTATATGTATGTTTAAGTGTTTATATGAGAATCTATGAGTAGTTTTAGTATTTGCATAAAGTTGTCCTCTAAGCGTTTATGTTAATCTTTTAAGTTGTTGAAAAACTTGACTTAAAATTTTCTTATTGAAGTTTCTTCAAAATATGCATACGCATAATTTAAATCTCTTAGATTTATGTTCGTCTTCTATGCCAAGTATGTATTTTATTTGTTTAAGTTGCTACATATACAATACGAGGTTGGTATAAGAAATTGCGATAAAGAAAGATTTTGCAACCAATTTTCATTTATTTGAATTCATTATTTAAGTTTAAAGCTTTTATTTTGTTCTTTAATTTTTCTTCACAAAAATCTCATCATTTTTTTATATTTCCTAAATATGTTTCTTAGAATACTTATAATAAACTTTTTAGTTAAGAATTTTTTCCCAACTTTTTACACATAGTTATAGCTAAAACAGAAATTTAGTGTAGTTCTAATGAACTGTAAAATATTTAATAGTTCATTGAACATATTTTCACTTGACTTCACTGAAGACTCTCAAGAATGTATGAAAAGAAATTATTTTTTTTTTTTACAAAATGAGAAAAAATGCAACAAAATAAAAAAAATATTTTAATGTTTTAGGTGCTAATTAATGAATGATTTCATGTCTTTGGTAATATGTATTTCGAGGAAATGTTTAATGCTGATTATTTTTTCATTTATTAATTAAGATACATTAAAATTCGTCCTCATTTATGACGACTTATACCTTCCAGCAAAAGTGGACCTTATAGACATGGAAGCTATTACAAATAATGAACCCAAAAGTCCTGAACTCCCTATGTAACCTACCACATATTGTTACACCTAGTCACCAACAGTCCAGGTGACTAGCTTTTTATACCCACCATCAAAAAACACATCGAAATATTGGTCATAGACCCACAAAAGTATATATATTCTGGGTCCTTATTAAATTCTAAGACGATCTAGCCAAGTCTTTCCGTCCGTCCGCCTGTCTGTCTGTTGAAAGCACGATAGAGTCCGAACGGAACGATAAAGAGGATTGAAATTTTCCACAAATATAGGTAAGGTTTGTTTGGTATTGAAAATGAGCAATATCGGTCCACATTTTCGGATAGTCCTCATACAAGTGGACCGCCGAAAAACAGCTTGAATGGGAATATCTGTTTCAAAAGTACGAGTACAGCGATGAAATTCAACATAAATAAGTTTCATATGATCCAAAATTTCCCTACCAAATTTTATATGGATTGGTCCATAATTGACCCTACCCCCCATATAAGGCCCCCTTCAGAAAATTAGTTTAACGCTCATTACTGGCTTAAAAAAAACTAGTATAACAATGAAATTTGACATAAGTAAGTCTCTTATGATCCAAAACTTCTCTACCAAATTTTATGTTAATCGGTCCATAATTGATCCTACCCCCATATAAGGCCCCCTTCAGAAAATTAGTTCAACGCTCATTACCGGCTTAAAAAACTAGTATAACAATGAAATTTGACATAAGTAAGTCTCTTATGATCCAAAACCTCTCTACCAAATTTTATGTCAATCGGTCCATCATTGACCATACCCCCATATAATGGCCCCCTTCAGAAAATGACTTTAACCCTCATTACTGGCTTAAAAATACGAGTATAGTGATAAAATTTAACACACATAAGTTTCATATAATCCAAAATCTCCCTACCTAATTTTATGTTGATCGGTCCATAATTGACCCTATACCGCATATAAGGTCCCCTTCAGAATATGACTTTAACGCTCATTACTGGCTTAAAAATACACACATAAGTTCCTATGAAGCCAAAATCTCTCTATCAAACTTTATGTGGATCGGTCCATAATTGACCCTCCCCATATAAGGTGCCCTTCAAAAAATTACTTAAACGATCATTACTGGCTTAAAAATAGAGAATACAGAAAAGCGATGAAAACATATTTTTTATACGAATTAAAACCTCTCTACCAAATGTATTGAGGATCGGTCCATAAGAAAATTACTTCGACGATCTTTGCTGACTTAAAAATACGTGAACAATTATGAAGTTTTATATAGTTAGTTAGTTAGTTAGTTAGTTTGAAAGGAGGATGTATATACATCAAATCCGAAGAAATACACCTAGGCCTCTATCGGGCCTGTTGTGCGCTCCTTAACCAGTGCCTCAGGTGGGAATCGAACCCACCACCTCCGGTCTACCAGTCTAGAACACTAACCACTAACCTACCGGAGGCCACCACGAAGTTTTATATAAGAAACATTTATAAGAACGTAAATCTTCCTACCGAATTTAATGCGGAAAGTGTCGGGAAGTGATATTCGATGTAAATATGATTTGTATGAACCAAAATTGGTCTAAAAAAATTTTATGAAAAACGGTCAATTATTAACCCTATCTCTCATATAAAGTCCTCTTCAGTTAATTTGAAGAGTAATATCACCATTATGTTTATAGGGAAGCATTCCCTTTAAGGCATACGGTTTGATGGTGGGTATTTGAGATTCGGCACAGTCGAATATAACACTCTCACTTGTTTAAGATGTACTTGTCCAACGGGGAAGTCAATCGTCACCCCATAGATTACGAAGAGGTAGAGAAGTGCTTTTTAAGTGTACCCTCTCTCGCTAAAATGTGACGATTATCTTCACTTTCGTTTACGAAGAGTACATCAATGAAGAAAGACGAATTAGAACCAACCAGGTGGTTAGTGGAAATCACTGTTTTTTCGGATGCATTGACTCTTTGTGTTTATGTAAGCATAAAACATATTTTTACTTATAACTTTCTATGTTGTGTGCCGAAAGATTTTGAATACCAAACTGCTTAGGGCAATAGTGAATTTTTTGGTTGAATTTTTTTTTTAATTTATTTTGTTTCCTTTTAGAGTGAGAGTGTTTTAGTCAAACAGAAGTTGTGTATACATTACTATCCGGTTGTATGAAAGGTAAATAACATTAGTTTATAATGTTATTGCTCAGGATATAAAACCTATATGGGAAAAAATTTCAGAAAATCTAGGTCAAATCCTTTAATTATTCATTAAGAAAGAAAATTCCTTTTAAAATGTCGTTGAAAAAATCTTAAATCTTGGTGAATAGATGTCATGATCATCACTAATACTTCCAAGAGTTTTAGGGAAAAAATATAAATGAGAATGTAGACAAATGAATTATAAGGGATTAATGTCGAAATGCTTTGCGTGAACACCTGCCGTGTTGGCCTATTTCACGGTGGTCTTTTTCAATCACTGGGAGAGCTTTGTGACGACTCACCTCCGCCCCATTGTGTTTGTTACACGCAGGTGGCAATTTACGTATATGGATGTTCCGGTCCAATATACGCGCACTTTGCTCAAGTACTTGAGCTATCTGATCTCTGACCATTGCTGCCCCGTTGCAATGGTCAGAGATGTTTAAAATCAGTTCCGTTTACAACCAGGCCTCTGTTGAGTCGGCAACAGCACCTAGAGACGTAACCGATAGACCAAAGTACGAATCTGTCAAATAAGCCGAGACTTTGTTCTTACCCACAGTAACACACTGTGGTAATTCTAGTATGAACACAGTTTACTCCGAAGATACCTTGGACAAGGAAGGAAAATTCAATGGTATCACTTATATAAGATACCTTTCATCCATCATCATTCAACCCAGCACACTTCCCATCCATCCGCAACACTCATAAGAAAACAACATACGACTTATTCTAAGTATACGGGTGGATGAGGCCCGCATCATATACAGTCGATACGAACTCATTTCAACGCTTAGTTCCACAGTCACTACTCTGTGGGGTATCTGTTGTCTTCTGCAATAGCACCGAACTTATACCGAAATATTGACTTTACCTTACATCAATCTTTTAACCACGAATTTGGTTTTAAACCACAGCCACTAGGTGGATCTCGAAGGAACCTTAACCAACTGACCAGCCAGGATATAGTCCTGCGAGCAACTGGCCACCAGTAGTACCAGATTATGTGGTGCTCTGGAGTGATGTGACATCATCAGCTTATAGTCCCGACAAACTAGAGGTACACCTCTTTACCCCCGGATTGTTGTAAAGAGGTGTACCTCTAGTCTGCCGTAGAGTTCTATGTTTGAAGAGTTCTATATTCGCCGTAGCGAACTCCCGATTCTACCATTACTTTAGCAATAAGTAAATAATAAAACAATAAAACAACAACTTAGGCCAAACGAAACGAAAAACACCAAAAAAACACCCAAAGCAATAAAAAACGCGTCCAAATATACATTTATTTTCCTAAAGCAATTTTGTTGCTGTTTCTTTTTTTGTAAAAGCTTGTACAAAATTCTCTTTCTTCTTGTCTCGGATTTATGCACATATCTCCGTTTTTATTTACGGATTTTGCTGATTTAAAATAGGAAACTTCTCAAAAGCATGTCTGAAATATTTGTTGAAGATTTGGATCCCAAAGATATCTGGGGTCTTCATAAAATTGATTCTAACAGACGGATAGACAGGCAGAACGACAGACAGATGAATAGAAAGTCAAACATATATGGCTTAATCGACTTCGCTATCTATAAGGATCCAGAATATATATAAACTTAATAGGATCGGAAAATTCTATTGTGGAAATTATAAACGGAATGACAAACACATATATCCTTCTCACTGAGTGAAGGGTATAATTAACAAAAAAAAAATAATAAAATACAAAAATCCTGTGGTAGGATTAAAAGTTTTACAAGGACAGACGGACAGTATTATGCGATTTGGAAATTGATTCTTAGAGGATTGGTATACTATAAGGTTGGTATGGAACCATTGATTTTGCGTTAGTAATATCAGCACAAAACTAATGTATTCTCCCTAATAGAGAGGTATAGGGTAATTTTCAAGTCAAAGACGTGGTCAAATTTATTTCCAAAAAATCGATTTTGAACGCTTTGAAAAGTTTACATGTCCAGACAGACGGACTCATATCTTAAAATCGAATTATGCCCACATTTCCACGCATTATAAAAATCAGCATTTATGTCACTTTAATAGCCTAGATAATAAATATTAAACATAAGATTTATTTATGTCAATCAACTTATTGATAAATATTTTAATTCTATTATCAAATTTCAAATAAAATTTATCCCATCAAATACACATCTATTATTAACCATAATAAAGTCATAAACACTATCATCATTAACTAAATATTCAATATTAAACAATTAATATAACAATAAAATAAATACAAATCTAATTGTTAACACATAATGTTCACAAAAATCAGTTAAATTAAATTATTACCTGTCAAACAGATATTTTTATGAACATAAAATATACCTGTATAAATGGTGATAATTAAAAATCAGTCAATTATAATGAGCCAAGTGACATTTTTAATTAAACGACTGAATCTATGACTACAAGAGAAAATGAAATAATAAAATAATCTTGTCATCAACACACCGAAAAAGAATAGTTAAATGAACATAATTAAAATAAATTTCTCATACAATTTTTCTATTGTGTTGTGTTTTTTTATAACATTTCATATTAATGAATCTATTTTGCTGACACACACTGGCCCTTTGTAATGGAAATGTGTCAAATCTTAAATATTTCAGATTAAAATTGTATAGTCGTATAAAAGTAACGTTTTGTATGTTTGTGTTTATGTTTAAGGCATTATAGTAAAATAAAATAATGTTTCACATCTATTAGTTGACACATAAGGGGGTTTTTACACCACAACCGCTGCCACTGCCATTTAATCTAAACTAATGTCATACTCATAAATCCTATTAAAATTTCATGTCTGCCATATTTTTGTATGCAAACATACCTACCTAAATACATACATACATACATACATACATACATACATACATACATACATACATACATACATACATACATACATACATACATACATACATACATACATACATACATACATACATACATACATACATACATATTTGTAGCAAGTTTAAGTAGTAGAATAAAACATTGGTTGTTAAGAAAATTAAAATAATATTTAATGTGGCATGTTAAGTAAATGATGCTTTGGGTTTTTTATATTACATAAGGGAATAATCAACATTTTTTACAAGTGATTTATAATGTTTGAAAAATATAACAAAAAAAATTTTTTTTTCTTTTTTTTTTTTGAAAAAACACTAAACTTGAGAATATATTTTAATAAAGAAAACCAGAAATAGCAAAAGAACTTTGACATTTATCCCTGTTTATTTAAATTATGCAAAATGCCCACAAATGAATCATTTGTGACTTTGAAATACCTTTTTTTGTTTAAGCCTAAAGGAAGTAAATAAATGTATATATAATGTAAGTTCATTCAAAAGTTTTGAAGATTTTGTCCAATGGTTGGAGATTAAAACAAAATTTCTGTGTTTTAACATAATGAGATTATAATGGACAAAACTATGCAAACAAACTATGCAAAATGGATATTATTGATTAGTACTAGTCTAATGCCTGCACTGTAGATTAGCCGATTGAGAAGTAAAGTGTCCTGAGGAACAGCCTTTTTTGGAAGGAGAGTTGGGAATAACTCTAAGTCGATGCTTTATGAATGTACTAAACATGAGAAAAATAGTTCAGTTCTTACCACCAACGATTAACAAGTAAGAAGTTATAGTAGGGCAAAATTTCATTTTGCACATGATTGCGATCTGATTGCGACCTGTACTTTGATTACAAGGTTTACAAAGCCCTTTTCAGGGGTTCAGTTGTATGGGGGCTAGGTGAAATAATGTACGAATCATAATCATTTTCAATAGGCTTCGTCACTGAGATAACAGAAGATCATGTACCAAATTTCATTGAAGTATCTTCAAAAATTCGATCTGTAGTTTGATAACAAAGTTTACATGGACGGACAGACGGAAGGACATAGCTAAATCGACTTAGAAAATGATTCGGTGATATCTCTGCAAAAATGTGATTATTTTCATAATTCACTTCATCTTAATTTTTATACCCAACATCAAAAAAGATGATATAGAATATATATAAAAGTATATATATTCTGGGTCCTTATAAAACTCTAAGACGATCTAGCCATGTCCGTCCGTCTGCCGGTCTGTCCGTCCATCTGTCCGTCTGTCTGTTGAAATTACGATAGGGCCCACACGGAAGGAGGTAGACAGTTGAAATTTTGTGTAAATATTCTCTATTGCAAAGGTTTGTTTGGTATTGAAAATGAGCAATATCGGTCCACGTATAGCGATGAAAGTTTCTTACGGACTAAAACCACTCTACCAACTTTTTTTAGGATCGGCCCATAAATTACCCTACCCCCCATATAAGGTCCCCTTCTGAAAATGGCTTTAACGCTCATTAATGGCTTAAAAATATGAATATTGACACACATAAGTTTAATGCGAGCCAAAATCTCTCTACCAAATTTTGTGTGGATCGGTCTATAATTCACCATACATAAAGCGATTTTAGTTTTCGTAAGATTTTTGGGAAAAAAATAGATTTTTGAAAGAAAATATGAGTGATCACAAAATAAGCTTATTTTTCCATTTAAACGTGTTTTAATGAAGTTATAAGCGATTTTAGTTTTCTTAAGATTTTGACCAAAAAATCGAATTTTGAAAGAAAATATGAGTGTTCACAAAATAAGCTTATTTTTCCTTTTAAACATGTTTTAACGAAGTTATAAGTGATTTTAGTTTTCGTAAGATTTTTGGCAAAAAAAAAATCGATTTTTGAAAGAAAATATGAGTGATCACAAAATAAGCTTATTTTTCCATTTAAACGTGTTTTAACGAAGTTATAAGTGATTTTAGTTTTCGTAAGATTTTTGAAGGAAAAATCGATTTTTGAAAGAAAATATGAGTGATCACAAAATAAGCTTATTTCTCCATTTAAACGTGTTTTAACGAAGTTATAAGCGATTTTAGTTTTCTTAAGATTTTTGACCAAAAAATCGATTTTTGAAAGAAAATATGAGTGATCACAAAATAAGCTTATTTTTTCATTTAAACGTGTTTTAACGAAGTTACAAGCGATTTTAGTTTTCCTAAGATTTTTGACCAAAAAAGCGATATTTGAAAGAAAATATGAGTGATCACAAAATAAGCTTATTTTTTCATGTAAACGTGTTTTAACGAAGTTATAAGCGATTTTAGTTTTCGTAAGATTTTTGACCAAAAAATCGATTTTTGAAGGAAAATATGAGTGATCACAAAATAAGCTTATTTCTCCATTTAAACGTGTTTTAACGAAGTTATAAGCGATTTTAGTTTTCTAAAGTTTTGACCAAAAAATCGATTTTTGAAGGAAAATATGAGTGATCACAAAATAAGCTTATTTTTTCATTTAAGCGATTTTAGTTTTCGTAAGATTTTTGACAAAAAATCGATTTTTGAAAGAAAATATGAGTGATCACAAAATAAGCTTATTTTTTCATTTAAACGTGTTTTAACGAAGTTAAATCGATTTTTGAAGGAAAGTATGAGTGATCACAAAATAAGCTTATTTTTCCATTTAAACGTGTTTTAACGAAGTTATGAGCGATTTTAGTTTTCTTAAGCTTTTTGACCAAAAAATCGATTTTTGAAAGAAAATACGAGTGATCACAAAATAAGCTTATTTTTTCATTTAAACGTGTTTTAACGAAGTTATAAGCGATTTTAGTTTTCTTAAGATTTTTGCTAAAAAAACTATTTTTGAATTAAAATATGAGTGATCACAAACTAAGCTTATTTTTCCATTTAAACGTGTTTTAACGAAGTTACAAGCGATTTTAGTTTTCGTAAGGTTTTTGACCAAAAAATCGATTTTTGATTTAAAATATGAGTGATCACAAACTAAGCTTATTTTTCCATTTAAACGTGTTTTAACGAAGTTATAAGCGATTTTAGTTTTCTTAATATTTTTGACCAAAAAATCGATTTTTGAAAAAAAATATGAGTGATCACAAAATAAGCTTATTTTTCCATTTAAACGTGTTTTAACGAAGTTATAAGCGATTTTAGTTTTCGTAAGATTTTTGACCAAAAAATCGATTTTTGAAAGAAAATATGAGTGATCACAAAATAAGCTTATTTTTTCATTTAAACGTGTTTTAACGAAGTTACAAGCGATTTTAGTTTTCGTAAGATTTTTGACCAAAAAATCGATTTTTGATTTAAAATATGAGTGATCACAAAATAAGCTTATTTTTTCATTTAAACGTGTTTTAACGAAGTTACAAGCGATTTTAGTTTTCGTAAGATTTTTGGCAAAAAAAAAAAATCGATTTTTGAAAGAAAATATGAGTGATCACAAAATAGGCTTATTTTTTTATTTAAACGTGTTTTAACGAAGTTACAAGCGATTTTAGTTTTCGTAAGATTTTTGACCAAAAAATCGATTTTTGAAAGAAAATATGAGTGATCACAAAATAAGCTTATTTTTCCATTTAAACGTGTTTTAACGAAGTTACAAGCGATTTTAGTTTTCGTAAGATTTTTGACCAAAAAAGCGATTTTTGAAAGAAAATATGAGTGATCACAAAATAAGCTTATTTTTCCATTTAAACGTGTTTTAACGAAGTTACAAGCGATTTTAGTTTTCGTAAGACTTTTGACCAAAAAATCGATTTTTGAAGGAAAGTATGAGTGTTCACAAAATAACCTTATTTTTCCATTTAAACGTGTTTTAACGAAGTTATAAGCGATTTTAGTTTTCGTAAGTTTTTTTACCCAAAAATCGATTTTTGAAAGAAAACATGAGTGATCACAAAATAAGCTTATTTTTCCATTTAAACGTGTTTTAACGAAATTACAAGCGCATTTAGGTTTCGTAAGATTTTTGACCAAAAAATCGATTTTTGAAAGAAAATATGAGTGATCACAAAATAGGCTTATTTTTCCATTTAAACGTGTTTTAACGAAGTTATAAGCGATTTTAGTTTTCTTTAGATTTTTGACCAAAAAATCGATTTTTGAAAGAAAATGAGTGATCACAAAATAAGCTTATTTTTCCATTTAAACGTGTTTTAACGAAGTTACAAGCGATTTTAGTTTTCGTAAGATTTTTGACCAAAAAATCGATTTTTGAAAGAAAATGAGTGATCACAAAATAAGCTTATTTTTCCATTTAAACGTGTTTTAACGAAGTTATAAGCGATTTTAGTTTTCTTAATATTTTTGACCAAAAAATCGATTTTTGAAAAAAAATATGAGTGATCACAAAATAAGCTTATTTTTCCATTTAAACGTGTTTTAACGAAGTTACAAGCGATTTTAGTTTTCGTAAGATTTTTGGCAAAAAAAAATCGATTTTTGAAAGAAAATATGAGTGATCACAAAATAAGCTTATTTTTCCATTTAAACGTGTTTTAACGAAGTTACAAGCGATTTTAGTTTTCGTAAGATTTTTGACCAAAAAAGCGATTTTTGAAAGAAAATATGAGTGATCACAAAATAAGCTTATTTTTCCATTTAAACGTGTTTTAACGAAGTTACAAGCGATTTTAGTTTTCGTAAGATTTTTGGCAAAAAAAAAATCGATTTTTGAAAGAAAATATGAGTGATCACAAAATAAGCTTATTTTTCCATTTAAACGTGTTTTAACGAAGTTACAAGCGGTTTTAGTTTTTGTAAGATTTTTGACCAAAAAAGCGATTTTTGAAGGAAAGTATGAGTGATCACAAAATAACCTTATTTTTCCATTTAAACGTGTTTTAACGAAGTTATAAGCGATTTTAGTTTTCGTAAGACTTTTGACCAAAAAATCGATTCTTGAAAGAAAATATGAGTGATCACAAAATAACCTTATTTTTCCATTTAAACGTGTTTTAACGAAGTTATAAGCGATTTTAGTTTTCGTAAGACTTTTGACCAAAAAATCGATTCTTGAAAGAAAATATGAGTGATCACAAAATAAGCTTATTTTTTCATTTAAACGTGTTTTAACGAAGTTATAAGCGATTTCAGTTTTCTTAAGGTTTTTGACCAAAATATCGATTTTTGAAAGAAAATATGAGTGATTACAAAATAAGCTTATTTTTCCATTTAAACGTGTTTTAACGAAGTTACAAGCGATTTTAGTTTTCGTAAGATTTTTGACCAAAAAATCGATTTTTGAAGGAAAGTATGCGTGATCACAAAATAACCTTATTTTTCCATTTAAACGTGTTTTAACGAAGTTATAAGCGATTTTAGTTTTCGTAAGTTTTTTGACCAAAAAATCGAATTTTGAAAGAAAATATGAGTGATCACAAAATAAGCTTATTTTTTCATTTAAACGTGTTTTAACGAAGTTACAAGCGATTTTAGTTTTCGTAAGATTTTTGACAAAAAAAGCGAATTTTGAAAGAAAATATGAGTGATCACAAAATAACCTTATTTTTCCATTTAAACGTGTTTTAACGAAGTTACAAGCGATTTTAGTTTTCGTAAGATTTTTGACCAAAAAATCGATTTTTGAAAGAAAATATGAGTGATCACAAAATAAGCTTATTTTTTTATTTAAACGTGTTTTAACGAAGTTACAAGCGATTTTAGTTTTCGTAAGATTTTTGACCAAAAAATCGATTTTTGAAAGAAAATGAGTGATCACAAAATAAGCTTATTTTTCCATTTAAACGTGTTTTAACGAAGTTATAAGCGATTTTAGTTTTCTTAATATTTTTGACCAAAAAATCGATTTTTGAAAAAAAATATGAGTGATCACAAAATAAGCTTATTTTTCCATTTAAACGTGTTTTAACGAAGTTACAAGCGATTTTAGTTTTCGTAAGATTTTTGGCAAAAAAAAAAAATCGATTTTTGAAAGAAAATATGAGTGATCACAAAATAAGCTTATTTTTCCATTTAAACGTGTTTTAACGAAGTTACAAGCGGTTTTAGTTTTTGTAAGATTTTTGACCAAAAAAGCGATTTTTGAAGGAAAGTATGAGTGATCACAAAATAACCTTATTTTTCCATTTAAACGTGTTTTAACGAAGTTATAAGCGATTTTAGTTTTCGTAAGACTTTTGACCAAAAAATCGATTCTTGAAAGAAAATATGAGTGATCACAAAATAAGCTTATTTTTTCATTTAAACGTGTTTTAACGAAGTTATAAGCGATTTCAGTTTTCTTAAGGTTTTTGACCAAAAAATCGATTGTTGAAAGAAAATATGAGTGATCACAAAATAAGCTTATTTTTCCATTTAAACGTGTTTTAACGAAGTTACAAGCGATTTTAGTTTTCGTAAGATTTTTGACCAAAAAATCGATTTTTGAAGGAAAGTATGCGTGATCACAAAATAACCTTATTTTTCCATTTAAACGTGTTTTAACGAAGTTATAAGCGATTTTAGTTTTCGTAAGTTTTTTGACCAAAAAATCGAATTTTGAAAGAAAATATGAGTGATCACAAAATAAGCTTATTTTTTCATTTAAACGTGTTTTAACGAAGTTACAAGCGATTTTAGTTTTCGTAAGATTTTTGACCAAAAAAGCGAATTTTGAAAGAAAATATGAGTGATCACAAAATAGGCTTATTTTTTTATTTAAACGTGTTTTAACGAAGTTACAAGCGATTTTAGTTTTCGTAAGATTTTTGACCAAAAAATCGATTTTTGAAAGAAAATATGAGTGATCACAAAATAACCTTGTTTTTCCATTTAAACGTGTTTTAACGAAGTTATAAGCGATTTTAGTTTTCGTAAGATTTTTGACCAAAAAATCGATTTTTGAAAGAAAATGAGTGATCACAAAATAACCTTATTTTTCCATTTAAACGTGTTTTAACGAAGTTACAAGCGATTTTAGTTTTCTTAAGATTTTTGACCAAAAAAGCGATTTTTGAAAGAAAATATGAGTGATCACAAAATAACCTTATTTTTCCATTTAAACGTGTTTTAACGAAGTTACAAGCGATTTTAATTTTCGTAAGATTTTTGACCAAAAAAGCGATTTTTGAAAGAAAATATGAGTGATCACAAAATAAGCTTATTTTTTCATTTAAACGTGTTTTAACGAAGTTACAAGCGTTTTTAATTTTCGTAAGATTTTTGACCAAAAAAGCGATTTTTGAAAGAAAATGAGTGATCACAAAATAAGCTTATTTTTTCATTTAAACGTGTTTTAACGAAGTTACAAGCGATTTTAGTTTTCTTAAGGTTTTTGACCAAAAAATCGATTTTTGAATTAAAATATGAGTGATCACAAACTAAGCTTATTTTTTCCATTTAAACGTGTTTTAACGAAGTTACAAGCGATTTTAGTTTTCGTAAAATTTTTGACCAAAAAACGATTTTTGAAAGAAAATATGAGTGATCACAAAATAGGCTTATTTTTCCATTTAAACCTGTTTTAACGAAGTTATAAGCGATTTTAGTTTTCGTAAGATTTTTGACCAAAAAAGCCATTTTTGAAAGAAAATATGAGTGATCACAAAATAACCTTATTTTTCCATTTAAACGTGTTTTAACGAAGTTATAAGCGATTTTAGTTTTCTTAAGATTTTTGACCAAAAAATCGATTTTTGAAGGAAAGTATGAGTGATCACAAAATAAGCTTATTTTTCCATTTAAACGTGTTTTAACGAAGTTACAAGCGATTATAGTTTTCGTAAGATTTTTGACCAAAAAAGCGATTTTTGAAATAAAATATGAGTGATCACAAAATAAGCTTATTTTTCCATTTAAACGTGTTTTAACGAAGTTATAAGCGATTTTAGTTTTCTTAAGATTTTTGACCAAAAATCGATTTTTGACAGAAAATATGAGTGATCACAAAATAAGCTTATTTTTCCATTTAAACGTGTTTTAACGAAGTTATAAGCGATTTTTGACCAAAAAAGAAAATGAGTGATCACAAAATAAGCTTTTTCATTTAAACGTGTTTTAACGAAGTTATAAGCGTTTTTAGTTTTCTTAAGGTTTTTGACCAAAAAATCGATTTTTGAATTAAAATATGAGTGATCACAAACTAAGCTTATTTTTCCATTTAAACGTGTTCTAACGAAGTTACAAGCGATTTTAGTTTTCGTAAGATTTTTGACCAAAAAAGCGATTTTTGAAAGAAAATATGAGTGATCACAAAATAGGCTTATTTTTCCATTTAAACGTGTTCTAACGAAGTTATAAGCGTTTTTAGTTTTCTTAAGTTTTTTGACCAAAAAATCGATTTTTGAAAGAAAATATGAGTGATCACAAAATAAGCTTATTTTTCCATTTAAACGTGTTTTAACGAAGTTATAAGCGATTTTAGTTTTCTTAAGATTTTTGAACAAAAAATCGATTTTTGAAAGAAAATATGAGTGATCACAAACTAAGCTTATTTGTCCATTTAAACGTGTTTTAACGAAGTTACAAGCGATTTTAGTTTTCGTAAGATTTTTGACCAAAAAATCGATTTTTGAAAGAAAATATGAGTGATCACAAAATAAGCTTATTTTTTCATTTAAACGTGTTTTAACGAAGTTACAAGCGAATTTAGGTTTCGTAAGATTTTTGACCAAAAACGAAAATGAGTGATCACAAAATAAGCTTATTTTTTCATTTAAACTTGTTTTAACGAAGTTATAAGCGTTTTTAGTTTTCTTAAGGTTTTTGACCAAAAAATCGATTTTTGAATTAAATATGAGTGATCACAAACTAAGCTTATTTGTCCATTTAAACGTGTTTTAACGAAGTTACAAGCGATTTTAGTTTTCGTAAGATTTTTGACCAAAAAAGCGATTTTTGAAAGAAAATATGAGTGATCACAAAATAGGCTTATTTTTCCATTTAAACGTGTTTTAACGAAGTTACAAGCGATTTTAGTTTTCGTAAGACTTTTGACCAAAAAATCGATTTTTGAAGGAAAGTATGAGTGATCACAAAATAACCTTATTTTTCCATTTAAACGTGTTTTAACGAAGTTATAAGCGATTTTAGTTTTCGTAAGATTTTTGACCAAAAAATCGATTTTTTAAAGAAAATATGAGTGATCACAAAATAAGCTTATTTTTAATTTAAACGTGTTTTAACGAAGTTACAAGCGATTTTAGTTTTCGTAAGATTTTTGACCAAAAAATCGATTTTTGAAGGAAAGTATGAGTGATCACAAACTAAGCTTATTTTTCCATTTAAGCGTGTTTTAACGAAGTTATAAGCGATTTTAGTTTTCGTAAGATTTTTGACCAAAAAATCGATTTTTTAAAGAAAATATGAGTGATCACAAAATAAGCTTATTTTTAATTTAAACGTGTTTTAACGAAGTTACAAGCGATTTTAGTTTTCGTAAGACTTTTGACCAAAAAATCGATTTTTGAAGGAAAGTATGAGTGATCACAAAATAACCTTATTTTTCCATTTAAACGTGTTTTAACGAAGTTATAAGCGATTTTAGTTTTCGTAAGATTTTTGACCAAAAAATCGATTTTTGAAAGAAAATATGAGTGATCACAAAATAAGCTTATTTTTTCATTTAAACGTGTTTTAACGAAGTTACAAGCGATTTTAGTTTTCGTAAGATTTTTGACCAAAAAATCAATTTTTGATTTAAAATATGAGTGATCACAAAATAAGCTTATTTTTTCATTTAAACGTGTTTTAACGAAGTTACAAGCGATTTTAGTTTTCGTAAGATTTTTGGCAAAAAAAAAATCGATTTTTGAAAGAAAATATGAGTGATCACAAAATAGGCTTATTTTTTTATTTAAACGTGTTTTAACGAAGTTATAAGCGATTTTAGTTTTCGTAAGATTTTTGGCAAAAAAAAATCGATTTTTGAAAGAATAAATGAGTGATCACAAAATAAGCTTATTTTTTCATTTAAACGTGTTTTAACGAAGTTATAAGCGATTTTAGTTTTCGTAAGATTTTTGACCAAAAAATCGATTTTTGAAAGAAAATATGAGTGAACACAAAATAAGCTTATTTTTCCATTTAAAAGTGTTTTAACGAATTTATAAGCGATTTTAGTTTTCGTAAGATTTTTGGGAAAAAAATCGATTTATAGAGTATTGGTAGGTCCTTTCTCCGAAATTCACTTGAAAAATAAGACACATGACTGATGGTGGGTATATAAGAATCGGCACGGCCGAATATAGCACTCTTACTTGTTACATTTCAAGTGGAAAGTTTTACATTGTAAAATTGCACTGCTTGTATTAACAACACTTGTACGTATACGTGTTATTGATTTATTCATATTATTCATATTCATATTCATATTTCATATATCATATTAAGTATACGCCTAATTTAGAGAAGCATTTGAAATATTTTGTTAATATGTAAAAAATCGAGTGAATGATGCTTTATATGGCCGACAATCTTCCAAATCTTCTCTTCTTATTGTTTCAATTTCACATTGACAGAATTTGATGATCGAGATTTAAACGAGCATTACCTATGGACTAACATATAAAAACTTGTTCTATAGTCTTTATGTTTAGTTAACTTACAGTTCAATCCAATTTCAAATTTAAATTAATCGAAATTCCCTTTTCGCTTTAGAAATAAACTTTCATGATTAACTACACTCATTAGAGTTGACATGAACATTTATGAAAAGGAATTTTAAATGTTCCAAACTTTAACAGTTTTTAGAAACAGCTACAAACTACTTTTTTATTGAATATTTCACAATTTAAACATTCCTCTAATTAAAATCATCAAACAGCAATTGTGCTTCAATTAAACACTATTCCCTTTCTACAGCTCAATTAACACCACAACCACCACCACCATAGAAAATTTACTTTAGACGACAACATTTTAAAATAGTTTATTAACAACAACAAAACACACTAGTGCTTTTAATTTACAATGAATAAAAAGACATTTTAATGAGTCGTATTCATGCTCAATTCAATAATCATTTCCCCAATGATACAAAAATTGTTCAACGAAATTTGTTCGCAGCAGAACCCTGTGTAAAAAGTACAAACGTAACTTGCAAGCATACGCTGTAAAAAGTAAACTTTTCAATTTGCTAATTAAAACTAATTAAACGAATTCCGTACACATGACACATGAACAGAAAGTAAGAGAATGGTAGGAAAAGTTTGCTGGCTGTACCAAATTGTTTGTTTTATAAGTCTTTTATTGGAAATCAGCATTGGGTTTTTTCATGCTGATGACTATTTCAAGGGCATGACTTTCATTTTATATTTTACAACAGAAAATCCTTTTTCACATTTTTTTTCCTTGGTACTCTGGGTGTTTAAAATTTGGAATGACTTTTAAAACTAATTTTTATTTTTTTAAGTTTTTTTTTTTGGTTCTAAGAAAATGAAATTGTTCATCAAAAAAAGTCAACTTAGTTGTTGTGTCTGTATTTGCTTTTGAACGGAATGTTGTTGTCATATCCATGTTTGTATTTTTTTAATGTTCTTAAAGCTGTTAACATTGTTTTTTTTTTTTGGCAGCAATTTAATGTTAACCAAACTAACAGTTGTGAGGATGAATTTAAGGAATAATTTAAGGATTTTAAATTTAAACCTAACTGTCAAAAGTGCTTCACATAATGTCATCTGTAGGATTCTTCAACAAAACTAACTCCGCGGGCATTCGCTTATAAAATAGCTCATGTCCTTTTGTCAAGTTTGTTTCAAGAGCATATCATAGACGATTAGACGATTGTATTTAACTTTATCTTAATGAATTTATACTAGTTCGAGCTGCAAGATCTTTAGTATTTGTCACTAATCACGGTTTTAAATTGGTTTAAATTGGTTCCCTAAACTCTATAATGTTTGGTTAAAGCTCTTTTTTAGCATTTAAAAACCCTATTTATATCAAGAGGTTCTAGTATATATGTATATTGATATTATAATTCAGATCGCACAGTGATATTGAAATAAAGAAAGATCTCAATAATTCTGTAACTTTTAAACGATTTGTCCGATTCTAAATAAATTTCAATTTTAAATTCCTATAAAAAGAGAAGTTTTCTATTAAAAGTGAACATTTTCTATAAGAAAGAGTTCCAAAAATTATCTATAAATAAGAGAAATTTTCAATCAATAGAAAAATTTTTCGAAAACTAAGAAAAAATTAGGGATATTAGAGTAAAACCTCGAAAATTAAAAAAAAAAGAAAAGTTTTTCGAAATTTTTTGTGTAAAAATAATTTTTTTCGATAATTATACCCTACACCACTATAGTGGGGAGGGTATTATACGTTTGTGTTGATGTTTGTAACATACAAAAATATTGGTCCTACACCCACCTTTAAGTATACCGATCGACTCAGAATAACATTTTGAGTCGATTTTTTTGGCACAAGGACGAAGCCTATTGAAAATGGTCCATTATTTTACCTAGCCCCCATACAACCGTACCTCCCGATTTGGGCTTTTTATGCCATAATTACGTCAAATTTACTATTATCTCTCTAAAAATTGGCACAAATAAGTTTTATATAAGTATAAATGGCACTGCAGATTTTCGTAATGATCGGCCCTTATTTGACCCTAGCCCCCATACAAACCCCCCTTCAAAAAATGTCTTAAACGTCTAAAATTGACTTGTAACCATTTGTATCGCAATGAAACTCAACATAATTAACTTTTATTTAAAAATATATCCTTTTCCCAAATTTAATGAGGATCGGCCCATATTTGACCTATACTCCTATATAAAGCCTCATTTATTGCTTAAATACTTTGGAATTAACGTAAAATTCGACATAAAAGTTTCTTTGTGAAGAATAAAAATTTTTAAAATATACTCATGGTGTAGGGTATTATATGGTCGGCCATGCCCGACTATACTTTCCTATTTGTTTTCTTTAAAAAAAACTTATCCTTATACAACAGAAATTTTCTATATAAATTTTCCGAAAGTTTTTTTTTAAAGTGAATAGAAAAATTTTCTGAAAATTTTAGAAAATATAAATTTTCTATAGAAAATATTAATTTTCCGAAAATCTTTACTAATAAAGTGAAATTTTCGAACTTTGGGATTGAGTTCTGTGTTGTCGAGTTTCGGTTTCAAATTTACAGAATTATTTTTCCCTTTTTCATTTCTATACCACTGAGCATGGTTTGTTTTGTCTTGGGTTTCGAATGAACGAGTTTTGTCTGCCCGTATCTCTGTGTTGACAAGGTTGGTTTGGTATTGGGCAATATCTGCAAATAAAATATAAAATGTCAATATATGAATATTATGCTAAATAAAGTGTATAATAAGTAAGTATGACCGACTCTAACTATACAGTTATTGTAAATACAAAGACGGAAGTATAGATTCTGTTTGGGCTCCCAAAAGAGCTCCAGATTAAAAAATGTTCAAACTATATCAATTTTCTGGTAAAACTTGAGACTCTGCAAAGAGCTAAATCACTTGTTATTAAGGGCAAAGATTTTGAAGAACCTGACAAATACAAAACCAAAGGGAACGGATAGGAATGTATGGACATTCCACTCAATAACATGGCATAATGGAAAGGTTGGTAAGACAACGTAACCCCAATGAAATGAGAACGAGAAATCACATCTGTTCGAGAAGGTCTGAGGTAAGTCTGATTGTATGTATCCTAACTAGACATACAGGAAGAGGACCCCTGGGGCATGTTACCTTCATGATCATCCCCATCTTGGTGTTTTTGCAATTCGGGAGAATAGTCTCCAGTCTGCCGGTGTTATAAAGGAATGATTTGACCTGAGTATCTTTTGCATATCAGAGTTACGCAATGGGACTGCAATGGTCAGATATTAAATAGCTCGATTACTTGAGAAAGTGCTTGTACATGGATCGGCATAACCATGGTGGAGACTCTAAGTACTAACCCTGTGGTTGTAAAAGTACCACCTGAAATAAGGTCAACAGGGCATTCACGTAAAGTTCTTTGACTTATACAGAACACAAGAATTTTCCGAATATGGAGGATATGATGTGGTTAGTGAAAAACTGGAACATTTTATCTGGCATTCTCAAGTCTTTGACGAAGTTATATTTAAACACTTTGGAAGCAATCTTATTCCGAATGTAACATTCCTTAGGAACATTGATTGAAAAAGTGTTAGGAATCCAAGAGACTAAGTTTATGAATAACCAGACGACAATAATACTATAAGGGTGATTCACTCACCATTTACATTCCGGTAGCAGCATAGGTATATATCTTTAACTAGATAAGTTATTACAACCCCGCCAAATTTTCTTCAGTACAGAGATGAGATCGTAAGTTAATTCTATGATCATTTCCGGTTACATTGCAATATTGTAAAAAATTCATTGCCATTCTAATATTTTCTATTCTAAACGCTACTATAATTTTGACATCCTCTGTTGCAAGCATTGTGATCTGTGTGTGAGTTTAAGAATTTGAGTTTTTTATGTTTTTTGTTTTTTTGTGTTTTTATGAGTTTATGCCACACAACTTGACAAGGTTGTTGTTTTTATAGTATATGGCACTATAGTGGCAAGGATATTAAACGTTCGTGCTTATATATGTAACAACTAGAAAGATTAATTCAATATTTGTCGGAAATATTTGTCCGTCTGTATAATAAAAGTTGTTATTTTGAATATCAATAGAATAGTCGAATATTGACTGACCCCTCCGATAAACGACCAAAAATATCAGTATTAGAAAAAGATAATATTCGTCTATAATAAACACATATATCTCACATCCTTAAATAAGTTTATAAAGAATAAATCTCTTGAACATTAATCTAATGTAAGGTATTTTATAGGTGAACTACTACCAACAAAACTTTATTATGCTTTAGGTGTTTGGTATATGGTTAGAGGCGTATGTTTTTTATGTAAAATAATGTAGCTTATTAAAAATTAACAATGTTTTTGTTGTTGAATCTGTTACTTGTGTTACACATTTCTTACGAATGAAATGTATAAAAAAAAATAGCAAAAGCAAAAAAAAAAACAAGTAGGAAAGTATAGTCGGGCACGGCCGACCATATAATACCCTACACCATGAGTATATTTTAAAAATTTTTATTTTTCACAAAGAAACTTTTATGTTGAATTTTACGTTAATTCCAAAGTATTTAAGCAATTTATTGATAAAAAAACAAATTTTCTAAATGAGGCTTTATATAGGAGTATAGGTCAAACATGGGCTGATCCTCATTAAATTTGGGAAAAGGATATATTTTTAAATAGTAGTTAATTATGTTGAGTTTCATTGCGACACAAATGGTTATAAGTCAATTTTAGACGTTTAAGACATTTTTTCAATAGGCGTCGTCCTTGTGCCAAAAAACACGCTTGGTCCAAATTTCATCAAATTATCTTGAAAATTGCGGCCTGTAGCTTGCGCACAAGGTTTACATGGACAGCCAGCCAGCCGGACAGACGGACGGTCGGACGGACGGACATGTCTTAATCGACTCAAATGTGATTCTGAGTCGATCGGTATACTTTAAGGTGGGTGTAGGACCAATATTTTTGTGTTACAAACATCAGCACAAACGTATAATACCCTCCCCACAATAGTGGTGTAGGGTATAAAAACAAAAAACGAAATTTTATATGAAAAAAATAATATGACACCTGGGTTTTGTAGAACTTTTTTTATCTAACTAATAAAATAAAATGAAGAAACAACAAAAAAAAACTTAGAAAACAAGCAAAATTTTTTTTTTTTTTTTTTTTTTTCAACAAAACAACCAAATTCCAAGAAATTAATTTATAAACAAACAATAAAGCGAGTAGAAAGTTTGACTTTATATGTGAAACGAAATACAAGTAGACACTTGAAAGAAGACCCTGTAACAAATTTTGAAAAGGGTTTTAATTCAATAGCAAAACAACATAGTGAAAACTTAAGAAGGTCTAATACATGGTTAAGCTGACTTAATTAATTTGAATAAGTGTTGGAATGTACTACAGCTTACAAGAGGTAAAAATTTAATTAAGCAGCTCCCATGTCATACTTTTTGGACTTTTCTATAATAATTTTTGGGAACAATGACAAATAGGGGTAGAAATTGAAAATGTGTATGAGTTTTATTAATTGGTAGGTAAAAAGAAAAGGGTAAATTGGTTGCGTTATTAGAGTTATTTAAAAATTAATACCTACCTATATATTTATGACACCAAAAAACTTTTATGACGTCTATAAAATTTATTGTAATTTTATACATTATTCCACCAAATATAATTTGTACCTTTAACACATTCAACACTTTCAATGACATCTTTCAAAGACAACAACCATAAAAATTATGAAAACAATTTTTCACATTTCATTGTGGAAATTCTTTCAGGCAGTCACTTTGCCAATGTCAATGGTTCAGGTTAAAACAGCGAGAATGTTCATTACGTGTATTGATACCAAACAAATTTTCATAAACGTTTTATGAATATTTAATTGATTTTTCCACAACTGTGATAATCTGAAAAATATTGTGCACCACACAAACATTCTTAATAATAAAATGCGTCAAATCATTAACACAGCATCATTTTTAAAGAGCACGTGACAATGGCAGGCAAAGAAGAATGTAAGGTTATGGTATACGCAAACATATGGTACCCTTTATCAGATATTTAAAATGATTAAATTTGATCCTATGTGGTGGCTGGGTTTAACAATGGTTCGATACTCAAGATTTATGTTCAAATAATAATACTTAACTAAATAATGATGTAATTTTCAAAAACATCGAACGTTTTTATCGAGGCCTTCCCTTATTTGTACAAACGTTTTCCCATATTATGATACCTTATACTATTAATATATCCTCCAAAATCTTGTCCATTATCCTCTCCTAGAAAAGTGGCAATCAAGTAGTTCACTTGAACCTCACAATAGTATTTTCTCAAATTTAGTTCGTCGAGTCATAAAATACTTAGTCTGCTATAGTGGTCCCTTAGGTCCGTCTGCTTAGTAGTGGTCGGAGTAGCTTCATAGCTTTTCCTTTGATCTGTAAATACATACATATGTAGATTATATAGCCGTTTTTTACATTTCTATAAAAATAGGGGAATCTAGCAATTCAAAAACCCGCTTTACATGACGAAACGATATTGCCGCTCCTAGACATTAAGACAGGAAAAAAATCAGTTTGCTGAAATTTTCAGAATTTTCAATCATTATTTTCTTAAAATTTTGTGCAAATTTTATTTTCATTACAGAGTTGAAATGAAATACAGGAAATGATTTTTGGCAGATTGCTTTAATTTAAAATGAGTGTTTGGCCATCAGTTCCAGCTGTTACAAATGCATAATATCCTCCCCACTATAGAGGCGTAGGGTACAATGAATGAATGTTGGCAATGAACTAAAGCTACATACACACAAACATATACCGCTCATTTACTACAAGACTGGTATAATTCGAAAAAAGTCATTTTGTGCAAAATTGTTTTCATTTATTTACTATTTATAACCCACACGACTATAGTGGGGAGGATATTATGCACCTGCGCTGATGTTTGTAACGCATAAAAATATTGGTACACCCACACCCTTAAAGTATACCGATCGACTCAAAATCACTTCCTTAGTCGATTAAAAGATTTCCGTCCGTCCGTCTGTCTGTCTATGTTAACCTTGTGAGCAAGGTACAGGAACGCAATTTTCAAGATATTTCGATAAAATTTGGACCAAATGTGTGTTTCGGCGCAGGAACGAAGCCTATTGAAAATGATTGAAATTGGTCCATTATTTGACCTTGCCCCCTTCCGATTTGGGCTTTTTAGCTCATAATTACGCCAAATATACTACTATCTTTCCAAAGATCGGCACAAATAAGTTTGATATAATTATAAACAACACTGTAGATTTTTGAAATGATCGGACCTCATTTGACCCTAGCCCCTATACAAAGTCCCCTTAAGAAAATGACTTGAGAATCCAAAATTCACTTATAAACACTAGTATCACGATGACATTTGGCACAAATAAGTTTTATATAAACACAATAAATTATATAAGGATCGGCCCAATTTTTGCCCTAGCCCCCATACAATCGGAAGTACCGATTTCGGCCTTTTAGCCATAACTTCGTCAAATATACTTATATCTTCCCAAAAACTAAGACTGATATAAGTATAAATAACACAATCGATTTTCCTAATGATCTGGCCTCATTTGACCCTAGTCCCCATACAAAGTCCTCTTAAGAAAATGACTTGAATGCCAACTTCTCACTAATAAACACTAGTATAACGATGAAATTCGGTACAAATGACTTTTATACAAACATAAATCCCGCCAATTGCGATTTTTGCCTTCTCTTAACTGCGTCTAATATACTACAATCTATCCAAAAATCGGCACAATGTGCTGATGTTTATAACACTCAAAAGTATTTCTCCTTAAGTATACCAGTCGGTTCACAAACACTTTCTGATTCAATTAAGCTATGTCCGTCTCTGTTTTTAGTATCCTAACTTTAACATTCGATTATTATGTTAACATTATATTTAGATTCTTTCAGTAAATCAGTTGTTCGTCAGTAAATTTGGAACCATTGTAAAATTCATCATACATGCTTTATGAATAACATTTAATATTCGTAGTTGGTGTAGGGTATCATATGGTCGGCGACGGCCGACTATAGTTTCTTACATGTTTTTAAATAACAAATCGAGGGATTTGAAGAAATAATTTATTGTTTCTCATTTATCTAATATTCGTGAAAATATGAGTGTAGTTTTTACGTTAAATAAAACTATATGAAAGACTTTCGTAGCCCTTAATTTAAAAATCCCGAATTTGGGATTATGTCAATCTTGTAGTAAATGAGAGATATGCTCTGTCATTTCAAAGCAACAATACCCATAAAGAAGAACTGAGTTCATGTTGTTTCTGCAGCAATCAAAAATTATATTGTTTTATATAAATATAATAAACTCCATACATAGGTTATTAGACAGCCTTCACCTCTAAAACCACATAAAAGAAAAACTATTTTTGAACAAAATACAAATAAAGTTTTAAAACTTTCTATAAACTAGAAATTTTCAAATTTTATAATTTTTCATTAAGAAATAGAAAAGAAATATTGTTTCGATTATTTTCAACAATTTTCGAAAATGTTTAACTATAACTAAATAAAGGTCCCATCAATTAATATACGAAAAATATTAATACGAACAAATATTTCCTGTTTTTAAAAATACTGCATGCTAAATATTGCTTAGAATTGTTTCTTAAAATTAAATAAAATTTCAGTTACAACTTTAGCACCTATAACAATTTAAATAAAATATACCACGAATTAATATTAATCATACGCATAGTAGTCCTCTATTAAAATTAAGCGAACTATTAATATGAAATTTTATGTACAAAAAATACATTTTAATTGTTGTAAAGTAACCAAAATATCAAAGTAATTAATCTTTAAAAAATTGTTTAACATTTTTAGGACCAACATAATACACCTGTGTTGTATACACATGTTGACTATATTTGCCTATAAAGACTATAATATTATTAAAATAAAACAAAAAGAATATGTATAACTATACACAATACAAAACATTTTAAAACAGATTGCATGAGTTTAAGGACATGACATTGTAAAGAACATTGTACTGATACTACGTGTGTACAAATATGTCAATCACATGAGTATTGAGATACATTTTATGAATTGACGTAAATTCATTTCAGCGTCTTTTCATCAAGTTGAAAATCTTGATTGATTTTGATGTTGAAAATGTTTAACATTTTCATCTCACTTGTTTTGTAAGACAACAAGGCAAATATTTTACAATGACAAAACTTTGTTCTTATTTAATATGTTTTCTCTTGTAGCTTTTTAAATATGAATTTTCTTTAAAATTTTATAATTTTATGTGCTTCTGAAATGTTTTGAATTTGTCTCTTAATTAACTAACTTGTGCAAATTTATGCAATAAGATTTAATTAATTCCACTCAATGTTAATTTAATTTTGCAAGAAACTTAATTGCTAATTAGAATTCTATATTAATGATGAATAATGTTAAGATTTAATTGCTTATATGTATTTGCAATGAATTAATCAACTTGAGTTGGCAGTTATTCATTAGAAATCAAAACGAATTTAAATATTAAACTAGACATAACAACTAATATAATAATGTAGAAGTAATTTAATAAATATTCAGATTAATTCAGAATAATAAGTTATTAGATTTGTGATAAAAATAGTCAGTCTGTGACTTACGATTTGAATTACCACCTAGACTCTGGCCTATCTATTACGGTCTGCGTCACAGAAGCATAAAAATAATAATAATATAAAAATAACACACATTATATTAAAAACGTAGTTACAATGAAAATTAACCCAAAATTATTTTTATACTATAAATAGAAATTTTAATAAATTATTTAAACTTTCCATGCCTAAATAATTTAATACTAACGAATCTTTAACAATTCCAAAATTTGTACATGGTCTGGTAGATTTTAAGAAAAAAAATCTTTTTATACCCTCCACCACCATCAGTGGTGATAGAGGGTATATATAAGTTTGTCGTTCCGTGTGTAACACCAAGAAATATTCATCTAAGACCCAACAAAGTATATATATTCTGGGTCCTTATGAAATTCTGAGTCGTCTGTCCGTCTGTCTGTCTGTCTGTCTGTCTGTCTGTCTGTCTGTCTGTGTAAAACACGCTCACGTTAAAACTAAGCAAAGGAAATCAACCAAATTCACCCAAAATATTTATTTTTATCCTAAGCAGTTTGGTATTGAAAATCAGCAAAATCGGTTCACAACGTAAAAAGCTATGAGTAAAAATTTCAGACTACCTCGAAAAAAATTACGTTTTTTTCATCATTCTTTTGAAGTTTTCTCAGAAACTACCAAAGATATTTTGATGAATTTTGTCACACATTATTTTTTCATAGCAGTAATCAATTATGTTGAAAATCTTTATAATCGATCCAATATTTCCCATAGCCCCCATACAAAGGTATACATTCCCGGAAATTAGTTTATCGTTAATAACTCCCTCAAATATATCGGTATCAACACAAAATTTTGCACATGCAAATATAATGTGAACAGAAATCATACTGTCAACGCAGATCTCAGTCGGTCCACAATTGGCCATAGCTCCCATACAAGGTCCACTTCCGAAAATCATTTAAAAGCTCATATTTCATTGTCATATAAAGCCATCTTGATGAAATTCGACACAAATATGTTTAGTCTAAATATAAATCACTCTACAAAATTTTTTCCGGATAGGTCCATAATTGGTCATAGCTCCCATATAAAGTCCACTTCCGAAAATCACTTAAACGCATATATTTCATTGAATTATAAAGATATCGGGATAAAATTCGACTCACATATGTTATGTATACATACAAATCATTTTACTAATTTTGTTTTGGATCGGTCCATTATTGGTCATAGCTCCCATATAAGGCCCACTTCCGAAAATCATTTAAAAGCTCATATTTCATTGTCATATAAAGCTATCTTGATGAAATTCGACACAAATATGTTTAGTCTAAATATAAATCACTCTACGAAATTTTTTCCGGATAGGTCCATAATTGGTCATAGCTCCCATATAAAGTCCACTTCCGAAAATCACTTAAACGCATATATTTCATTGAATTATAAAGATATCGGGATAAAATTCGACACAAATATGTTTTGTATACATATAAATCATTTTACTAATTTTGTTACGGATCGGTCCATTATTGGTCATAGCTCCCATATAACCCCATTTCCGAAAATCACTTAAAAATACATATTTCATTGTCAAATAAAGCTATCGTGATAAAATTCGACATAAATATATTTCGTATAAATATGAATTATTCCACTAAATTTTTTCCGGAAAGGCCCATATTTGGTCATAGCTCCCATATAAGGTCCACTTCCGAAAATCGCTTAAACTCATATATCTCATTGAATTCTAAAGCTATTGGGATAAAGTTCGACAAAAATACGTTTTGTGTACATTCAAATCATTTCACCAAATTTTTTACGGATCGGTCCATTATTGGTCATAGCTCCCATATAACCCCATTTCCGAAAATCACTTAAAAATACATATTTCATTGTCAAATAAAGTTATCTTGATAAAATTCGACACAAATATGTTTTGTCTTTATATGAATCACTCTACGAAATTTTTTCCGGAGAGGCTCCCATAGAGGGTCCACTTACGAAAATCACTTAAACGCACATATTTCTTTGAATAATAGAGCTATTTGGATAAAGTACGACTTGAATATGTTTTGTGAGCATATAAATCATTCTACCAATTTTTTTTCCGGATTGTTCCATATATGGTAATAGCTCCTTCAAAAAAATCACTTAAACGCACATATTTCATTAACAAATAAAGATATCTTGATAAAATTCGACACAAATATGTTTTGTGTAAGGTCGTAGCTCCTATACATATAAAGTTCACTTCCGAAAATCACCTAAACGCACATATTTCATTATTTAATAAATCTATTGTAGTAAAATTCGACTTGAATTTTTTTGGCATATAAATCATTATACGAAATTTTTTCCTTAACGGTTGATAATTGGTCACAACTCCCATATAAGGACCATTTCCGAAAATTACTCAAATGCACATTAACAATCAAAGTTATCGGGATAAAATTCGACATAAATGTGTGTTTTGTATATATAAATCATTCTACGGATTTTTTCTTCCGGATCGGTCCATAGGTTGTCTTAGCTCCCATATTAATATACATTTTTCTCGACCTAATTAAAATTAGTTTGACATATGCATAAATGTTAGTACCCTCAATAAGGAAACAAAAATTTTGCCAAGTTATCTAAAAATTAGATAGTTAAATGGGTTTCAATAAAAAGTAGCTTGCTGGTGGAGGGTATTTAAGATTCGGCACAGCCGAATATAGCACTCTAACTTGTTTTCCTTCAATTTCAAAAGTGTCATCACTTTAAATGTTGATGCTCTTCATTTTCTATATTTATACCCTCCACCACCATCAGTGGTGATAGAGGGTATATATAAGTTTGTCGTTCCGTGTGTAACACCAAGAAATATTCATCTAAGACCCAACAAAGTATATATATTCTGGGTCCTTATGAAATTCTGAGTCGATTTAGCTATGTCCGTCTGTCCGTCTGTCCGTCTGTCTGTCTGTCTGTCTGTCTGTGTAAAACACGCTCACGTTAAAACTAAGCAAAGGAAATCAACCAAATTCACCCAAAATATTTATTTTTATCCTAAGCAGTTTGGTATTGAAAATCAGCAAAATCGGTTCACAACGTAAAAAGCTATGAGTAAAAATTTCAGACTACCTCGAAAAAAATTACGTTTTTTTCATCATTCTTTTGAAGTTTTCTCAGAAACTACCAAAGATATTTTGATGAATTTTGTCACACATTATTTTTTCATAGCAGTAATCAATTATGTTGAAAATCTTTATAATCGATCCAATATTTCCCATAGCCCCCATACAAAGGTATACATTCCCGGAAATTAGTTTATCGTTAATAACTCCCTCAAATATATCGGTATCAACACAAAATTTTGCACATGCAAATATAATGTGAACAGAAATCATACTGTCAACGCAGATCTCAGTCGGTCCACAATTGGCCATAGCTCCCATACAAGGTCCACTTCCGAAAATCATTTAAAAGCTCATATTTCATTGTCATATAAAGCCATCTTGATGAAATTCGACACAAATATGTTTAGTCTAAATATAAATCACTCTACAAAATTTTTTCCGGATAGGTCCATAATTGGTCATAGCTCCCATATAAAGTCCACTTCCGAAAATCACTTAAACGCATATATTTCATTGAATTATAAAGATATCGGGATAAAATTCGACTCACATATGTTATGTATACATACAAATCATTTTACTAATTTTGTTTTGGATCGGTCCATTATTGGTCATAGCTCCCATATAAGGCCCACTTCCGAAAATCATTTAAAAGCTCATATTTCATTGTCATATAAAGCTATCTTGATGAAATTCGACACAAATATGTTTAGTCTAAATATAAATCACTCTACGAAATTTTTTCCGGATAGGTCCATAATTGGTCATAGCTCCCATATAAAGTCCACTTCCGAAAATCACTTAAACGCATATATTTCATTGAATTATAAAGATATCGGGATAAAATTCGACACAAATATGTTTTGTATACATATAAATCATTTTACTAATTTTGTTACGGATCGGTCCATTATTGGTCATAGCTCCCATATAACCCCATTTCCGAAAATCACTTAAAAATACATATTTCATTGTCAAATAAAGCTATCGTGATAAAATTCGACATAAATATATTTCGTATAAATATGAATTATTCCACTAAATTTTTTCCGGAAAGGCCCATATTTGGTCATAGCTCCCATATAAGGTCCACTTCCGAAAATCGCTTAAACTCATATATCTCATTGAATTCTAAAGCTATTGGGATAAAGTTCGACAAAAATACGTTTTGTGTACATTCAAATCATTTCACCAAATTTTTTACGGATCGGTCCATTATTGGTCATAGCTCCCATATAACCCCATTTCCGAAAATCACTTAAAAATACATATTTCATTGTCAAATAAAGTTATCTTGATAAAATTCGACACAAATATGTTTTGTCTTTATATGAATCACTCTACGAAATTTTTTCCGGAGAGGCTCCCATAGAGGGTCCACTTACGAAAATCACTTAAACGCACATATTTCTTTGAATAATAGAGCTATTTGGATAAAGTACGACTTGAATATGTTTTGTGAGCATATAAATCATTCTACCAATTTTTTTTCCGGATTGTTCCATATATGGTAATAGCTCCTTCAAAAAAATCACTTAAACGCACATATTTCATTAACAAATAAAGATATCTTGATAAAATTCGACACAAATATGTTTTGTGTAAGGTCGTAGCTCCTATACATATAAAGTTCACTTCCGAAAATCACCTAAACGCACATATTTCATTATTTAATAAATCTATTGTAGTAAAATTCGACTTGAATTTTTTTGGCATATAAATCATTATACGAAATTTTTTCCTTAACGGTTGATAATTGGTCACAACTCCCATATAAGGACCATTTCCGAAAATTACTCAAATGCACATTAACAATCAAAGTTATCGGGATAAAATTCGACATAAATGTGTGTTTTGTATATATAAATCATTCTACGGATTTTTTCTTCCGGATCGGTCCATAGGTTGTCTTAGCTCCCATATTAATATACATTTTTCTCGACCTAATTAAAATTAGTTTGACATATGCATAAATGTTAGTACCCTCAATAAGGAAACAAAAATTTTGCCGAGTTATCTAAAAATTAGATAGTTAAATGGGTTTCAATAAAAAGTAGCTTGCTGGTGGAGGGTATTTAAGATTCGGCACAGCCGAATATAGCACTCTAACTTGTTTTATTTCATTTTACTATTAAGATAATTTTTTACTTAACTTTTGATGTTTTTTCTTTGCAGTGACATTTCTGTCCTTTTCTCTTTTTATACCCTCCACCACCATCAGTGGTGATAGAGGGTATATATAAGTTTGTCGTTCCGTGTGTAACACCAAGAAATATTCATCTAAGACCCAACAAAGTATATATATTCTGGGTCCTTATGAAATTCTGAGTCGATTTAGCTATGTCCGTCTGTCCGTCTGTCCGTCTGTCTGTCTGTCTGTCTGTCTGTCTGTCTGTCTGTCTGTGTAAAACACGCTCACGTTAAAACTAAGCAAAGGAAATCAACCAAATTCACCCAAAATATTTATTTTTATCCTAAGCAGTTTGGTATTGAAAATCAGCAAAATCGGTTCACAACGTAAAAAGCTATGAGTAAAAATTTCAGACTACCTCGAAAAAAATTACGTTTTTTTCATCATTCTTTTGAAGTTTTCTCAGAAACTACCAAAGATATTTTGATGAATTTTGTCACACATTATTTTTTCATAGCAGTAATCAATTATGTTGAAAATCTTTATAATCGATCCAATATTTCCCATAGCCCCCATACAAAGGTATACATTCCCGGAAATTAGTTTATCGTTAATAACTCCCTCAAATATATCGGTATCAACACAAAATTTTGCACATGCAAATATAATGTGAACAGAAATCATACTGTCAACGCAGATCTCAGTCGGTCCACAATTGGCCATAGCTCCCATACAAGGTCCACTTCCGAAAATCATTTAAAAGCTCATATTTCATTGTCATATAAAGCCATCTTGATGAAATTCGACACAAATATGTTTAGTCTAAATATAAATCACTCTACAAAATTTTTTCCGGATAGGTCCATAATTGGTCATAGCTCCCATATAAAGTCCACTTCCGAAAATCACTTAAACGCATATATTTCATTGAATTATAAAGATATCGGGATAAAATTCGACTCACATATGTTATGTATACATACAAATCATTTTACTAATTTTGTTTTGGATCGGTCCATTATTGGTCATAGCTCCCATATAAGGCCCACTTCCGAAAATCATTTAAAAGCTCATATTTCATTGTCATATAAAGCTATCTTGATGAAATTCGACACAAATATGTTTAGTCTAAATATAAATCACTCTACGAAATTTTTTCCGGATAGGTCCATAATTGGTCATAGCTCCCATATAAAGTCCACTTCCGAAAATCACTTAAACGCATATATTTCATTGAATTATAAAGATATCGGGATAAAATTCGACACAAATATGTTTTGTATACATATAAATCATTTTACTAATTTTGTTACGGATCGGTCCATTATTGGTCATAGCTCCCATATAACCCCATTTCCGAAAATCACTTAAAAATACATATTTCATTGTCAAATAAAGCTATCGTGATAAAATTCGACATAAATATATTTCGTATAAATATGAATTATTCCACTAAATTTTTTCCGGAAAGGCCCATATTTGGTCATAGCTCCCATATAAGGTCCACTTCCGAAAATCGCTTAAACTCATATATCTCATTGAATTCTAAAGCTATTGGGATAAAGTTCGACAAAAATACGTTTTGTGTACATTCAAATCATTTCACCAAATTTTTTACGGATCGGTCCATTATTGGTCATAGCTCCCATATAACCCCATTTCCGAAAATCACTTAAAAATACATATTTCATTGTCAAATAAAGTTATCTTGATAAAATTCGACACAAATATGTTTTGTCTTTATATGAATCACTCTACGAAATTTTTTCCGGAGAGGCTCCCATAGAGGGTCCACTTACGAAAATCACTTAAACGCACATATTTCTTTGAATAATAGAGCTATTTGGATAAAGTACGACTTGAATATGTTTTGTGAGCATATAAATCATTCTACCAATTTTTTTTCCGGATTGTTCCATATATGGTAATAGCTCCTTCAAAAAAATCACTTAAACGCACATATTTCATTAACAAATAAAGATATCTTGATAAAATTCGACACAAATATGTTTTGTGTAAGGTCGTAGCTCCTATACATATAAAGTTCACTTCCGAAAATCACCTAAACGCACATATTTCATTATTTAATAAATCTATTGTAGTAAAATTCGACTTGAATTTTTTTGGCATATAAATCATTATACGAAATTTTTTCCTTAACGGTTGATAATTGGTCACAACTCCCATATAAGGACCATTTCCGAAAATTACTCAAATGCACATTAACAATCAAAGTTATCGGGATAAAATTCGACATAAATGTGTGTTTTGTATATATAAATCATTCTACGGATTTTTTCTTCCGGATCGGTCCATAGGTTGTCTTAGCTCCCATATTAATATACATTTTTCTCGACCTAATTAAAATTAGTTTGACATATGCATAAATGTTAGTACCCTCAATAAGGAAACAAAAATTTTGCCAAGTTATCTAAAAATTAGATAGTTAAATGGGTTTCAATAAAAAGTAGCTTGCGGGTGGAGGGTATTTAAGATTCGGCACAGCCGAATATAGCACTCTAACTTGTTCCAACTAAAATGAAGCATTGTCAAAGTGTCTTCATGTAAAGATTTGACGAACATTTCATAAAATTGTCAAGTGACTTTTAAGATGAGATATAAAGCAGATTTACATATGTATACATGCATGCAAGAGCATATGTATGTATGTGTGTGCGTTTTTATGTACAGTTGCGTTCAAAATAATAGGAGTGAAAAATTGAAAATTTTTGAATTTAAATTTTTTAGTGAAAGATTTAGATTTTTAATTAAATCTTTTATAATTTATTTATTTAACTTGTTCTCTAGTTTTTATAATCGTTATTTGAAATATTTTAAACATTTATATACAAAAATATTTATTTTTTAAAATTTATATACAAAATCTATTGTTCAAAATAATAGGAGTATTCGATTTAAGTTCAACTATTTTTAAAATAAAAACAAAAGCGAAAGGACTTTCATCTAAAATATTATTAATTAATGTGTGGCAGTACAACAAAAGTCATTTTTGTAAAGATTTTATTTAGAATTTGGGTCTATGAGCCTCCGGAACTTAATGTCTCTACGACAACGGTTTTGAAGGGCTTGATGACACATGTCGTGGCCGATTACCAACAAATATGCAGTAATTTATTCAGAAAGCCTTAAAAGATGTTATACGCAAGGTCTTTTAACGTTTTGCTTTAGACTCAGTAAGTCGACAACCATGTAATGGCCTACTTCCTATGGAACGAGCTTCCACCAATTTGGAATCAATAATGTTTTCATACGACAACACCGCCATTTTATCAAATTTGTTTATTAGGAATATGAGAACATATCTTGGGGTAATATGTTTACCTACAACATTTGGTCTACGATACCATTTTACAATTTATTAGACCATACATTTTTTGTCAAGACCCATCACGAATCATTCCTATTATACAACATCCTGGAAAGTTGGTTTTAGCTTAATATTTTTTGATTAATGGACTTCTAATATATTTTCTGAATTCATTTAGATTTAAAAATGTAATTTGTTGTCGTATTTATGCATTAAAAACTCATCCATTTATGAAACCACCTCTAAATGTGTTACTTGGCAAACTTTATGGGTTTCACTATATGCTTTATGGTCTGAAATTAAGTTTTTTCAAAAAAGATTTGTTTAAAAATTGATCTGAACTTACTGAATATTGATCACGATGTTTAATAACTACAATTTGGCTTAGTTTCACTAATTCGGGGCGTTCTAATGGGATTAATTTAAAAAAAATGATAAGCGCTTCTGGAAAGCTCTTATCATTTTTGAATAAAATGTAAATTTTTTATGAGAGATTTTAAAACATTTGACTTCCTAAAGTATTCAAAAAATCTTTTAATGAAATTACCATGAGAATTGTCATATTTTTTTCGCGATATTTTTATAATTTTCAATATATTTGAACAGATTTTATTTTCGTCAATTCTGACATTTTCTTTCAGGATTTTTAATGAAATAATTGTGAAATGAGCTCAAGATCATCTAAATATAACAGTTTTATATTATATTTTTAATATTAACTACGAATAAAGAAAATTAATCTAACTTAGGTTAGATAATATACGGTACTCCTATTTTTTTGAACAGTCGTAAACGGATATGGAATTCGAAAAAAGTGAATACCAAAAAAACTAATGAACCTATATACAAAATTTCATTCGTTTTGTATTTTAAACACTTAACAAACAAATATCGTGAAAAAATATTGGATTTCTATAAATTTTTCCTATTTAAATTAAGCTGCACAATTATTTTTAAGTCTCACTCCTATTTTTTTGAACGCAGCTGTATATACTTATGTCCAAGTTAGTAGAAGGGTGGTTAAAAGTTAAGTATGTACCCAATAATGGTGCTCTTAAAAGTGGTATGAACTTAGTTTTCGGTAAACATATGCTTTGAAATACTAGGAATGAACAATTTTATAGGCTAGACTAGACTATAGACTAGACTATAGACTAGACTATAGACTAGACTATAGGCTAGACTATAGACTAGACTATAGACTAGACTATAGACTAGACTATAGACTAGACTATAGACTAGACTATAGACTAGACTATAGACTAGACTATAGACTAGACTATAGACTAGACTATAGACTAGACTATAGACTAGACTATAGACTAGACTATAGACTAGACTATAGACTAGACTATAGACTAGACTATAGACTAGACTATAGACTAGACTATAGACTAGACTATAGACTAGACTATAGACTAGACTATAGACTAGACTATAGACTAGACTATAGACTAGACTATAGACTAGACTATAGACTATAGACTAGACTATAGACTAGACTATAGACTAGACTATAGACTAGACTATAGACTAGACTATAGACTAGACTATAGACTAGACTAGACTAGACTAGACTAGACTAGACTAGACTAGACTAGCCAGACTATAGACTATAGACTGACTATAGACTAGACTATAGACTAGACTATAGACTAGACTATAGACTAGACTATAGACTAGACTATAGACTAGACTATAGACTAGACTATAGACTAGACTATAGACTAGACTATAGACTAGACTATAGACTAGACTATAGACTAGACTATAGACTACTAGACTAGACTATAGACTAGACTATAGACTAGACTAGACTATAGACTAGACTATAGACTAGACTATAACTAGACTAGACTATAGACTAGACTAGACTAGACTATAGACTAGACTAGACTAGACTAGACTAGACTAGACTAGACTAGACTAGACTAGACTAGACTAGACTAGACTAGACTAGACTAGTACTAGACTAGACTAACTAGACTAGACTAGACTTAGACTAGACTAGACTAGACTAGACTAGACTAGACTAGACTAGACTAGACTAGACTAGCTAGACTAGACTAGACTAGCCTAACTAGACTAGACTAGACTAGACTAGACTAGACTAGACTAGACTAGACTAGACTAGACTAACTAGACTAGACTAGACTAGACTAGACTAGACTAGACTAGACTATAGACTAGACTATAGACTAGACTATAGACTAGACTATAGACTAGACTATAGACTAGACTATAGACTAGACTATAGACTAGACTATAGACTAGACTATAGACTAGACTATAGACTAGACTATAGACTAGACTATAGACTAGACTATAGACTAGACTATAGACTAGACTATAGACTAGACTATAGACTAGACTATAGACTAGACTATAGACTAGACTATAGACTAGACTATAGACTAGACTATAGACTAGACTATAGACTAGACTATAGACTAGACTATAGACTAGACTATAGACTAGACTATAGACTAGACTATAGACTAGACTATAGACTAGACTATATACTAGACTATAGACTAGACTATAGACTAGACTATAGACTAGACTATAGACTAGACTATAGACTAGACTATAGACTAGACTATAGACTAGACTATAGACTAGACTATAGACTAGACTATAGACTAGACTATAGACTAGACTATAGACTAGACTATAGACTAGACTATAGACTAGACTATAGACTACTATAGACTAGACTATAGACTAGCTATAGACTAGACTATAGACTAGACTATAGACTAGACTATAGACTAGACTATAGACTAGACTATAGACTAACTATAGACTAGACTATAGACCTATAGACTAGATATAGACTAGACTATAGACTAGACTAGAGACTATATAGACTAGACTATAGACTAGACTATAGACTAGACTATAGACTAGACTATAGACTAGACTATAGACTAGACTATAGACTAGACTATACTAGACTATAGACTAGACTATAGACTAGACTATAGACTAGACTATAGACTAGACTATAGACTAGACTATAGACTAGACTAAGACTAGACTATACTAGACTAGACTATAGACTAACTATAGACTAGACTATAGACTAGACTATAGACTAGACTATAGACTAGACTATAGACTAGACTATAGACTAGACTATAGACTAGACTATAGACTAGACTATAGACTAGACTATAGACTAGACTATAGACTAGACTATAGACTAGACTATAGACTAGACTATAGACTAGACTAGACTAGACTATAGACTAGACTATAGACTAGACTATAGACTAGACTATAGACTAGACTATAGACTAGACTATAGACTAGACATAGACTAGACTATAGACTAGACTAGACTACTATAGACTAGACTATAGTCTAGTCTATAGTCTATCTATAGTCTAGTCTATAGACTAGACTATAGACTAGACTAAAGACTAGACTATAGACTAGACTATGACTAGACTATAGACTAGACTATAGACTAGACTATAGACTAGACTATAGACTAGACTATAGACTAGACTATAGACTAGACTATAGACTAGACTATAGACTAGACTATAGACTAGACTATAGACTAGACTATAGACTAGACTATAGACTAGACTATAGACTAGACTATAGACTAGACTATAGACTAGACTATAGACTAGACTATAGACTAGACTATAGACTAGACTATAGACTAGACTATAGACTAGACTATAGACTAGACTATAGACTAGACTATAGACTAGACTATAGACTAGACTATAGACTAGACTATAGACTAGACTATAGACTAGACTATAGACTAGACTAGACTAGACTATAGACTAGACTATAGACTAGACTATAGACTAGACTATAGACTAGACTATAGACTAGACTATAGACTAGACTATAGACTAGACTATAGACTAGACTATAGACTAGACTATAGACTAGACTATAGACTAGTTAACGTAGTACTCATGGCAACACTTATACCCAAGCAACATGAACGCTGAACTCGCTGTAGTAGTTTGATATTACACTTTTTGTCCAAATAAGTCCACCAAATTATTGATGCATAAGCTAAAATTGGTCTAAACACTTTTATAAAGCCTATGTTCTCCTGCTTATCGCCCAGCACCTATGTGCCTTGTTGATCATATCTTCTATGTGGTGTCTCCCTTTTAATTTCCGGTCAAGGATTTAACCTAAGTACTTAACACTGTCTGTCACAGGTTTCCTCTTGCCCGGGAAACAGGCTTCAGTATACTTAAAAACTGGTCTAAGGATTGGATAAGAGTATCAGTGTTCACGTTATTGAAGGCGCCTTCGATGTCAATGCATACCGCCAGTGTATACAGTTTGCTATCACCTATGTAGTGGACAACTTCGTTTAACGCTGTTTCAACCGATCGTCCCTTTATACTTATACTTGAGGTCTTTGAGTGTTATACTGCTTTTAACCATACTATCGACTTTCCGTTCTAAAGTTTTAAGTAGGAAGGACGTAAGACTTACCGGTCGATGGGACTTAGGTGTCGCATAGCTAGGTTTTCCTGGTGACTAGAGTCAAACTTTTTATTAATATTTTTATTTTCATTTATGAGTTTATGTATTAGGATTTATTATTTTGTATTAATCTTTAAAATAAAGGATGGTATACCCACATATCTTATTCATTCGTGCTAGTTGATGCATGTTATTTCAATGTGTCTAGACATAGATAATATACGCCTCTACATATCGAATATCATAAATATTTAATGTCTGTCACAGCAAAAAAAAAAAAAAATATTTATAAGATATCTTTAACATACTTAAGTAATATAAGGTGTGAATTTTCTCAGAAATAGCATATTTAATCATATTCTTGCATGTATAATGCTATTAATATTAGTAAAATAGAAAATATATATTTCATAATGTATGTACATATATTTATATAAAAGTAAATAATTTACCCCTTACTAATAAACTAAAATGTATATACGAATAAGGTTTCCATAAAAAAATATTTTATTGTAAAAATGGGACTACCTTACTGCAAATACACATATTTGCATTGGATCCTTAAACCAAAGTGCAAAGTAAAGAATAAATAATTTAAAAGAAACCAGATATAAATAAATATTTTTTAAATTTAAAAAGTGTCAAATGATTGCTATGTAATTCAACACTTCAGGACTTAATTTAATTATTTTAGAAAATTTTACTCAATTTAATATATAACTTGCATGTTCTTAAAACTAAATGAAATAGTTTTTAATTATTGAATGAATTGCAATTGCATAAGGTCAGGGAATATTTCAGACAAACTAGATTAAACAATTTTAATTGTATTATATACAACTTCCTTTACATTTATATAAATATTTGTATATGTACTAAATTTATTTTAACTAAATTTAGTTTTTAAACTTGTTATGTAATAAACTATAAACTAAAAATACTTTTAATATTTTATAATGGCCTTAAATCATTTTGTTGTTTAAAAGAAAATGAAAAACCGCAAAGTTTTATTATATAAATGCAACAGCAATTTTCCTTTCGCTCAACTTTGGTTTCACTTGGCACGCATTATTTTTGGCATAAAAAAACCCATGTTATATATGCACTTTATGTACGTAATGCGTGAAATTTCATGAATATAAAATTTTATTCTAATCTTTCTACTTGTGGAAGCCAACAGTAGCTGGATTGATAATTTGATTAAAATAGTGAGTTGAAAAGAAATATTATAAAAAACCAATAGTTACAAAACCTCTCTTATAAAAGGGATTTCTTTGGTATTTAAGAAAACTAAATTTTTAAAATTTATGTTATATCCTTTTTTACAATGTTAATTTTTTTTAACATAAAACTGTAAAAAGTTTCTTTGATGAAAGTTTTTTCCCCTGACAGTAATATTGTATTTAAAATATTTCTTTTTTTAACTTTTATACGATACAATTATCTTAACAGCACTTACAGTAAAGTTTAGTTTATCGAAAATGTATTTTTAGTTTCTAGTGCAAATAAGTTTTTTTGAAATATTGTTTACATTTTACATGTCAGAATACACTCAAAGAAAATCATTGAAAAAAAATTATGTATTCACGAGAAAAAGAAACAATTTATTCAGTATTAGATTAGATTTTTAGTTAGAATATAGAATAAACCAAAAAACATAACGGAACATATACGGATCTGGTTAAACCTGATATTAATCTTTTAGCATATGCTCATTATGTTCAGTCATCTTTCAGCAATAAGGAGATTCTTATTCGACATACTTTTTTACACTCTATATGGATTGGATAGGGCCGATTTAAAATAGTTATAGTTTTATACTTGTAAAACTATTACAATTTTCGCTGCAGAAATTCCAAAACTTATCAACCAAAAAAAAAAAAAAATACAATTTAAATGTGTACCATTATTTACTAAATTGAAGGGGTTAAAAATCCATGATGATCGAAGTAACTTTGAAATAACTCGTTTTAGTAAACTACCATGTTCTTATATATTATATTTTTATACCCTTCTCCTTCGTGAGAAGAGTATATATAAGTTTGTCATTCCGTTTGTAAATTCTATAATATAATTTTCCGACCCCATAAAGTAGTGGATCCTTATAGGTAGCGGAGTTGATTAAGTTATGTCTGTCTGTCCGTCTGCCTGTCTGTCCGTCTGTATGTTTGTTGAAATCAGTTTTTAGAAGACCCCAGATATCGACGAGATCCCAATCTTCAATAATTATGTTGGACATGCTATCGAGAAGTTCGCTATTTAAAATCAGCAAAATCGGTCCATAAATACCGAAGATATGAGCAAAAATCAAGACAACCTCTGAAAATTTCGTAAAAAATGAGATTTTTTATTCATGCTCAAATAGAAACTGTAAACTACAACAACAAAACACATAACCATACGGTAAATTTTTTTATTGTTTACAAAAACAATGCTTAGCATGACGTCACGCTACGAACGAAGCAGTATGTTGTTATAAACATGAAATTTAGTATGTAGAGCCCGGATTAGGTGCGAACACATAAAAGGGGATTTCTTTTAGAACTTTTTCCTTCTTCAAAAAGTACTTTTTGAATTTTCTATAATATTTAACATGAAATTAAGTATGTAGAGCCCGGATTAGGTGATTATACATAAAGGGGACTTTTTGGTACTTTTTCGTTCTACAAAAGGTGCTTTTTGACTTTTCTATAATATTGAACCTAGAATCATGAAATGAAGCATGTAGGGCCCGGATAAGTTGAGAACCTATAAAAGGGGACTTTTTGGTACTTTTTCGTTTTCAAAAGGTACTTTTTGAATTTCCTATAATATTAACGCTAGAAACATGAAATCAGGTATGTAGGGTCTGGATTAGGTGAGAACCTATAAAAGGGGACCTTTTGGTACTTCTTCGTTCTTCAAAAGGTTCTTTTTGAATTGTCTATAATATTGAACCAAGAAACATGAAATTTTGTATATATAGTGAGAACATGTAAAGTGGGACTTTTTTGTACTTTAAAGTTAATACAAATCTAGAGAAAACGATTTTTAAAAACTTTTTTCTATGAATGATATATTCTTTGCTTTTTATGCACATACGCAACATCCTGATTGATCAAAAATCTATAAAAGGGGACTTTCTGATACGTTTTCATATTACAACTGGTATTTATTGATTTTTTTTTTTATAATTTCTTGTACTGGCTATTCTATTTAACACATCATGGTGAAGGGTATATAAGATTCGGCACAGCCGAATATAAGACTTTTACTTGTTTTGTAAAATATGAATATTAAAGACATAATTTCATACCAATTTCTAACATGTCTTAAAACACATTTCCTGACATGCTTTTGCTCGCCTCTCAGAATAAGTTAAGTAAATGGGAAAAACAAAGAAGAAAAAATATAACAAAACTTAACAATTTTACTAAATACAATCAAACTTTTTACTCACGCAGAGAATGTTATTGAACACTTATTTAAAAGAAATACATTTCATCCAATCTTGAACAATATAAAGTAAAAAATATTTAAAACTAATTACTTTTAATCTTTTGCTTTAAAAAAATGGCTTTGTTCTTTTTAAAAAGACTTTAAAAAATTAGGTGTATAAAATGGTATAAAAATTGTAATAAAAGGTTAACAATCGTAACAATTCTATAGAATCAAGTTAGACCAGAAATAATACTTCAGAATGTTATCCTTCAGTATATTAAACATTTTGGATTCTCATAAGATACAAAAGAAATGTACAATTAAACTTTTTCTTCATTGCAAACTTTAACTCCTTTTAAGGGTTCGAAACGACCAGAGAAGCAAATGAAAATGTATACATACATATATATAACTAATTATATGTATGTATGTAGTTTTCAATGTATATAGTCTTGCTTATGAGTGCCACATTTTTCCCTTTGTTGTGCGATCGAATACCATCATAAATAGTTACCACCTTATTTTTTTATGTATACTTTTCATGTAAACCTATATAAGAGAATTTGAGGTGTAAAATATTTAACAAAAATATAACACATATTATAACACCTGAATATAAGAGTAATAAATAATATTTAATTTATTTATGGGTAATAAACTACTTTCATATTCTTGTGCCCGAAACGTAAAACTACTTTTTTCGTCAACTCAAACATATACTTGTCTAAGTATATTCTACACCATGATGATGTGGAGAACAGTATCTTTAATAAACGATTGGGGCAGCCTTATATTATTGATGAAATTGATTTGGTTTTAAAATTATTCTATGGAAGGTATTATTTCGTCATAAAAAAATGCATCAGTCATAAAAATTTATTATTTTCAAATTGTCTTTTACAGATTTTTCAGGATATTCCAAAACAAGTAAAAAATTATATTCATACACCAGCTATAAAAATAAAATGTGATTTAATTTCATAATAAAGCATTTAAGTGGAATTGTACCTTGCCTCAGATATATTTAAGCCATTTGTTGTTGAATAAAATTGTGGACATTTAAGTCATATTTGGATGGGGTCTTTATATAGGGCCTATGGTCGAATGAAGCCCTATAATTATAAAATTCATGAGGGTCATCAAGTCTACTATATAACTTGAGTATATTATGAGTATATTGTAATGTAATATATTTACATCCTCCCACCAACCTAACCTAACCATGAGTATATTAAACATAATTATGAACGAAAAGCCAACGGCAGCTTCGTCTTTGGTACAATAGAAGTTCATGTGACAAATTTCATTGTATTATGTAGGGGCTAGGTGAAATAATAGATCGATCTTAACCATTTTCAATAAGCTTCGTCCCTAGGACAATAGAAGATCATGTACCAAATTTCACTGAATTATCTTCCAAATTACGACCTGTAGTTTGACTACAAGGTTTGTATGGACGGACAGATGGACAGGCATAGCTAAAACGACTCAAAAATGATTTTAAGCCAATTGGTATACTTCAAGATGGGTATAGAACCCATTGTGCGTTACAAACATCAGCACAAACCCAATATACCCTCCCCATTAAAGTGGTGTAGAGTATAAATACAAGTATGAGTACCAAAGAACTCTGCTTAAATTTATCATACTCATACGCCACAGTGCCAGTATGAACTTCAACAAAAAAAAAAAAAGAAAAAATTCGAAATTCGTCATAAACAAGATTTATACGAATCTAAATTTTTCCGACAAAATGTATGAGAATCGGTTCATAATTGATCCTATCATTGTTTTTAATTCTGTTGAGCTCGGTCCATTATTGATCCCATCTAATATTAAATGCCACTCTGATGTCTGCTTTAATTTCAAATAATAATATTCAGCATATGGTCAATTTCCTGTCAAGTGACTCGTCTCAAAAAATCGATTTTCACGAAGTTTGCACCAAGGCTAGTACTATTGGATAGTTGGCCGGGCACAAATTTTCGGCTCTATCGTTCAAGAACTAACGGACTTACAGGGATCAAAGTTGCACATTTTGGTCATTCGTAGTCATATTCAAATGCATTTAACTTTTCATCTCCAAAATGTTTATTAATTTTGTCCATTTTTTTTAAACATTTTTTTTAATTTTTTTTTTAATTTTTTTATCTTTTTTTAAAAATGGACCCTTTTTTCTCAAAAAAAAATCTTATACATTAAAGAACTGAAAATTTGTATCTGGCCTACTATCCAATAGTCCTAACCTTAGTGAAAATTTCATCAAATCAGAAGACATCGATTTTAAAAGTTGGGTAACTATACACGAAATTGTCCATATACACATCTAATAAATAACCTTCTGAAGGACACTTTAATTTACGATACATTGTTATTTAAGGTATAAATAATAGCCGAATTAGAGGACTTCTAAATATCTCTCTTTTGATACCTATTGCATAAGTATACATATACAACATAAACTCGAAAATATATTAACGTTTTTGAAAAAATATAGTTTTTCTGAATTTTGCTCATATTTTATTTATATACCCGTTTTTAAAATGTTTGCTTTAATTTCAATTTAACCCAATTTTCAGACACTAAGTAACAAAATACTTTTCGAAAGAAAACCCATCATATTATCATTTAACACTTGTCATAAATTGTTTGGTCTACCACCAAAGTTATAGTTTATGCAATTGTTGTCATCCTAAGTTTCGACACTTAATTCATCGAAATTCTGGGAAAATGTTCTTTAATTTCTTTCATTGTTTTCCTGCTTACTACCATTAGTATCTCTATATAATTTCACTTGTTTAAAATAAACGAATATCTGTGTGTGCGTGTGTTTATATAAAATATTACCTGAATAGTTTTTCTTAAGTTTTGTTATTTTGTTGTTACTCAAACATCATGTTAACCTCCTTCATACTTTTTCGTTTATTTCATTTTGTGGTTGTGGTAGTTGTCTTTAAGCCATAAAATGAATTTTACCACATTTGACAACAACTACATACAGGCAAGGTTAAGTCAATGAATGAAAACTATTTATATTGACATACCGACAAGGGAGTATCTTACAGTAGTTAGTTAGATATTAACAAACAGTATATAATTTACTAAAAGAAATTTTGGAAGTTAGGGAAAATATATTATTTGAAAGGAAATGACAAAAATAAATAAACTTTTAGAGGGGTTGATTCTGGAAAATAAAATTCTTCAAAAAATTGTTTAAATTAAATGATCAAAAGTTAGTGTATTTGATTTAAACGTAAATATAACAAACTCTGTTTTCAGATTTGTTTCCAAATAACTGCCATTATGTGTCTATTTCAAAAAAAACTTGAACTTCTTACCACTGTAACTTCTCATATCGTTAACGTAAATTATCCTCCCTCCTAGTCCTTAATCTAAGTAATTGTTAGAAACTTGCTAGAAAATCTCATACAATGATTAACTTTGAATGTACCACAGGAGTGTTTCATTCACCTTTTCCAACAATGTTGAGCAGGTTGACGCTTGCACTAATGAACCATCATTCTAGTTATTCCATTGAAACGCTTAAAAGAAAAACTTTGAAGTTTCACCATTCATTTGTTACTTTTTTCTTCATCTTTATACACTCTTTACGTTTTTTGACATTTATTGGCAAGCTAAAGTAAAATAACTAGAGTGGTTGGTTGGTTGCTTTTACGTAACGTCTATGACAGTTACCAACAATTGTTAGTTGCTAAAGAATTATAGAGAAAACAAGTAAGAAATTACAGTCGGGCGAGGCCGACCATATAATACCCTGCACCTGTTATAAAAATAAAATGTGATTTAGTTTTCATAATAAAGCATTTAAGTTTAATTGTACCTTGTCTCAGATATACTTAAGCAATTTATTGTTGAATAAAATTGTGGATATCAAAGTCAAATTTTGAAGGGGGCTTTGTATAGGGGCTATGGTCAAATAAGACCCTGTAATTATAAAATTCATGAGAATCATCAAGGCTAGTGTAGAACTTATTTTTGGAGCTTTTTGTCGAGATACGATTATATTAAACATAATTATGAACTTAAAATACCTATTCGTCGTGTTCAGTTGTATGGGGGCTATGTAAAATCATGGACCGATGTTAACCATTTTCAATAGGCTTCGTCTCCGGTATCATAGAAGATTATGTGCCAAATTTCATTGAATTATCACCAAAATTGCATCCTATAGCTTGATTACAAGGTCTACAAGCCCTATTCAGGGGTTCTGTTGTATGGGGGCTATATGAAATCATGAACTGATGTTAACCATTTTCAATATCCTTCGTCTCCGGTATCATAGAAGATTATGTGCCAAATTTCATTGAATTATCATCAAAATTGCGACCTGTAGCTTGATAACAAGGTTTACAAGCCCTATTCAGGGGTTCAGTTATATGGGTGCTAGGTGAAATAATGGACCGATATTAACCATTTTCAATTTGCTTCGTCTCCGGTATCATAGAAGATTATGTGCCAAATTTCATTGAATTATCACCAAAATTGCATCCTATAGCTTGATTACAAGGTCTACAAGCCCTATTCAGGGGTTCTGTTGTATTGGGGCTATATGAAATCATGGACCGATGTTAACCATTTTCAATATGCTTCGTCTCCGGTATCATAGAAGATTATGTAACAAATTTCATTGAATTATCATCAAAATTGCGACCTATAGTTTGATTACATGGTTATACGCCCTATTCAGTTGTATAGGGGCTAGGTGAAATAGTGGACCGATGTTAACCATTTTCAATAGGCTTCGTCTCTGGTATCATAGAAGATTATGTGCCAAATTTCATTGAATTATCACCAAAATTGCGACCTGTAGCTTGATTATATGGTTTACAAGCCCTATTCAGGAGTTCAGTTGTAGGGGGGCTAGGTGAAATAATGGACCGATCTTAACCATTTTCAATAGGCTTCGTCCTTGGGACAATAGAATATCATGTACCAAATTTCATTGAGTTATCTTCAAAATTGCAAGGTTTACATGGACGGACGGACGGAAGGAGGGACAGACGGACATAGCTAAATCAACTCAGAAAATGATTCTAAGCCGATTGGTATACTTTAAGGTGGACCAATATTATTGTACGTTACAAACATCAACACAAAACCCAATATATCCTCCCCATTAAAGTGGTGTAGGGTATAATAAAACGGAAAACAAGAACAAGTGAGCGAACTACAACTAAAACCACCAACATGTCGTTTGTAGGAAACTCGCCTGCTAAAAAAAAATTGCATTAAATTACAAGAAGTATTCAGGTTATAAAGTAATAATTTTTATAACAAAAGTTTTATGTAGTGGAAACATTTTATTCTTGGACTAAGGTTAATCTACAAGATAAAATGTATTTAAGGAAACTGACTTTTTAGCAAGAAGTATGGCTATAACGAATTGCATATACACTTCAAGTTTATGCCGAATCTTTTGTAATCACCATCAATTTGAGATCGGGGAGATGTATGTGCTTATAAAAAATTTTTTAATATATTTTGGTATTAAAAGGGTTGAAGTCATTTTGTGAAGGTGTCCTTATATGGCCCTACCAATTACGTGTGTCATATAGATGTACCTAAACAACTATAGTTTTTTGCTTTAATCAAACCAGCTTTCTAAAATATAAAGGAGTGTAATAGAATATCGTTTAAAGTCCTTAAAGTTGTTGGATAATTGACATTATAAAGAGAAATATTTTTAACTGCATAATAGTTAAAATCAAATTTAAATTACTTCAACCCTACAAAAAATTATTGCAAAATAATGTTAAATTTTCCCTCCCAAAATTTAAATCACTTTACTTAATTAAAGTAAACTTCTTCGCCATTTTTAATTACAAACATACACTCAACAAATCATATGTAGCAGTAGAATTTAATTTTAAAAACTTTATTTTAGTTTCATACATACAATTGCCACAAAACGAAATAAATGCAACAACCCAGTTGTTAACAAAAGCAAAAAAGAAATAAACCTTTGAAAAATATTACGATCTTAACTAAAGATAATTTTCTTTTCAAATGAAATACATTGCGGTTATAAACCACGAATGTAAATTTTCTTATACAAAAAAAAAAAAAAGAAAAACTTTTATAAAAGTGTTGCGGCTGCTAGAATGACGTATTCGCATAAAGAGTTGTACAATAAAATACGCATGTAATTAGTTTAAATACCAGTAAGTAAAATATATTTGAAATTTCAAGGCAAAAATATGGAATAGAACGAATAGTTACAAATCCCAGTAGCATTAGTTTGAAACAAAAAATACTAACTTTTTAGTATTAAGGTAATATAGTTCAGTTAAAAAATAGCTTAGTTTCATATATGTAATAAAAAATATTTCTTAGTTTAAAATTTCAATAGTTTTGAAACCTGCGGCATTTCTCTAGCTCTAGTATGTATAAAAGTTTTGTTGTTGCTTCATTTAACTTCAAATAAAGTTTTAACAGAAAACCACCTCATTTAACATAACAAAAGTTAAATTGAACAGTTACAATTAAATTTATATTTCGAGCAAAATGTGAAGAGCTTTGCGTGCTTTTTCGAATACTCTTAATATTTTATAATAATTACAGGGTGTTACAAATATGTAGACCCAAGCTATAGACTATACTATAGTGCAGGCTATATAGTCCAGATTGTAGACTACACCGTAGTCCAGACTATAGACTAAACAGGCATTTGGGTTAATGATTACACAAAGTAATTCATTACATGGTCAATTATAATTACTTGTAATGTGTAATTAAGCAATAGCCAAATAACAAATACTTGTAATAGTAATTGAAGTTTTTTAAATTGCAATTACTTGTAATGTGTAATTGACCAATAGGCAATTACAATTACTTGTAATTGTAGTTGAAGTTTTGCCAATTACAATTACTTGTAATTGTAATTGAAGTTTCCAATTAAAATTACTTCTATTTGTCTTTAAAGTATTACTAATTACAAATTACATGTAATTATAAGAAACAAAATTATATTAAAATTACATGTAATTGTAATTGGAAATTCTTTAATTACAAGTAATTGTCATTGGCAAAACTTCTATTACCATTATAAGTAATTGTATTTATCAAAACTTTAATTACAATTACAAATAATTGCAATTGAAAAAACTTCAATTACAAATAATTGTAACTGGTAAAGCTTCAATTACAATTACTTCAAATGTAATTGTAATTGAAAATTACCCTCCAACCCTGAGACAGAACTATATTCCAGACTACAGCCTTGGCTATAGACTAGATTGTAGACTACACAGTAGTCCAGACTATAGGCTGAACTATATTCTTGAAAATTGTCCAGATATATATAGACTAAACTATAGTCCAGATTAAAGACTAAACAATAAGCTGGACTTCACTACTGTCAATGCTATAGACTAGACGAATGAACAGACTAAAGACTTAATAATAATCCGGATTAAAGACTAGACAGTAGTCCGGACTATATTCTTGATTATAGTCTAAACTATAGACTTGACTACACTCAAGACTATAGACTAGAAGATAGTACAGACTATAGACTAGATATAGACTAAGCTATAGTCCAGGCTATAGGCTTGAAAATAGTCCTGACTTTAGACTATATTATACTATAAACTAAGCTATAGCCCAGACTACAGATTTGCAGATTGTAGCCTATAGAGTAGTAGTCAGGTCTAGACATGACTACTGGATTATATATACTTAACTACACTCCGGTGGGTAAGAGGTTAGTTGTCTAGTCTGTTAGACTGATAGTCGTGAGTTTGATTCCCACCAGAGACACTGGTATATGGCCGACGGAGGCCTCGTTGTATTTCTTCGGGTTTGATGTAACACACTTTTCCTTTTTAAACTAACTAACTAGGCTATAGACTAGACTACAGCGCAAACTATATGGTACACTATATTCCATGCTACAGACTGCACTATAGTCCAGACTATATATAGTCCAAATTATAAAATAGACTTGACTAAAATATAAACTTGACTAGAGTCCAGACTAGTCAAGCCTATATACTGTAGTCAAGATTTATTATTCTATAGTCCAGAATATCGACTAGAATAAAATCTAGAATGTAGACTACACTATCCAAACTTATGGCTGGAGTATGTTCCAGACTAATAGATTAGACTATATTTCAGACTACAAATAAAAATGTAGTTAAAATTATGTACGAGTAAAGAAAGGTAAAAGACATAGTCTAGGTCACAAATTAGGCTACAGCCCAAACTATATATGTATTGAAATATAGTCCAGAGTATAGCTGCACATTACATACTAGATGGTCTCGTATTAGGAACAACATTCTAAACCCTGCTTTCTATATACTCTTAAAAGTAAAATAATTTCAGAAGTCTTTAATTATATCAAATACTTTATATAATCTTAATTTCCAACATTATGTAAATCATTGCGTGCTAAATTTTACATAAAAGAAACCTAAAGAAATAGTTTCAAATTGATGTATTAGCTTGATTTCATTAAAAATTTGTTTTAAATTATTAAAAGTCATGTTGAGTAACATATAGCAGTTGCAATTACTAATTTGTAACATTTACAGCAATTTACATGGAAGGTCAGTTGTAATTACATTAAGAATACAATGCATCATACTAAGGAACATAAGTGAAAGAAAAATATTTAAATATTTTGCTCACTTACGAATTGTTAAGGAAAAATTTTTTAGATTTTTTTAAGGAATGGGAATTTTTAATTTAAACTCTTTAAAGTGTTACTTCTTACGGAGTTATTTGCATATGTATACAAAAATACAATGGCGCGTTTCTTTTATAATACTAGGAAAGCCTTTCTTTCTTCACACCCCTTCCAAATACATAGAAAAGTTTCTTCTTATTTTGCCAGTTAAACATATAAATACTGACAAAGTTTTAATTCATGCTGAAAATGTTAATAAAATACATAAAAGTTGTTTTATTTTGCTTTTTATTATGTAGTTTTATTTAGTTTTTTTTCCTTTCTTTTGTTGTAGTTTTAGTATTATTTTATCAAGTGGTTGTTGCTATTTTTAAACGTGGTAAAATAACAATCCTTTATATTCATTCATTCACACACACACACACTCCTTCTTCTTTATAATCAACTAAAATGCCTGAAAATATGCTTTACTAAGTTTCATAATGTGGGTTTAAGTTTGATTATTCGTTTCAGTATTTTGTGTGTAAGTATGTGTTGATGGGGCTAGTGGTCGTTTAAGGAGTCGTGGCTGTAGAAAATCGTTTTCTAAAGAAACTAATAAATTTTAATGAACTTCCGTTTGTTGTTTGCCTTTTTATTGCTATTAATTCATTCATTCTTCTTCATACACTTCAGAAAGTCCTTTAACTTGAAGTGTTTGATTATAGTAGCAAGTGGAACTTGTCTATGTACCCAGTAGTATAAGAAAACGATATAAAACTGATATTAAAGCACTGAACAAAAACACATCTAGAAATTACTGTTCCCGAACTGCATGGTATTAAGGTGTTAATGAGCACCTTAACGGTGGCTCCGTTTGTACGAACACAAAATAAGCTAGTGATATCCCCACTGAAAATTTAAGTTATGTTCATATTAAGATACCATTTCTCAAAATGTTGGTCCTGGGTCAGAAAATAGTAAGGTCCTTTTGAAATTTTCTTTTATTTTGGGGCCACCCTTACATATGTACATACATGTATGTCGGTATTTCAAACAAAACCTTATACCGCTCGTAAATTCATATAATAAGCAATAATGAAATGATGTTGAAAGTATCAAATGGCAAACATTGATGACGTCGAACATATTGGTGGGTAACAGATCGTAAAAAGAATCAAAAACTTAAACACTCAGCTAACATATTAGCAGTTCACCAAAAGATTCAATACCTTTAAATATCTCATTGTAATAACTCATGAAAATCATTTTGTCTGAAAATGCTCTAGAATCGAGATTATTCATAATTATTATCAACAAGCAGACGAAGGGAAATATAAATTAAATGAATATATGAAAATACAATAATCCATATTGTACGAAAAAAAGAAATATTTAACCTTCTTTTGCAGGATTACAGCCTTTAGATATAATGATGAGATTTCTAGAATTTGTAATAGAACATCAAACAGTTCATTAGACACACATGTAAGTAAAATCAGCTCATAAAATGTACAAATATTAATTCCATTGTTAATAATTGCGAATGTTATGGCTCAGATGAATCGATAGTTGAGTGGTTATGATGTGTGTGTTAACATGAAAACTAATAATATTTAATAATAGTAATAAAATTGATAAGAGTTCAATAATAATCTATCAGACATAATTAATACTTAGTAAAAGGTTTTGTATTCTATTTCGACACACATTTCACAATTTGAAATGTTTTAATATGTGAGTATTATTGTTAGGATTAAAGAGGTTATATGAAATTGGTTACATACAGCTTTAAAAGAAAAAATATATAAAATAGAAGTTATTAATACAAAATTAAATACAAACAAAAATCTGGTTACAAAAGGTTTTTATTCCTTTAACTTTGTTTCATTAACGCAAAAGTAAATCGTTTTATATTATAAACTATAGTTTATGTTCAGTTACTTGGTCTTAAAATATGTACATTAATGTACATTAATAATTATACCATATTTACCCTTGCCCTCACTTAAAAAAATCACAAATTGTTAAAAAATTTAAATAAAAACAAGTTAGAGTGCTATATTCGGCTGAGCCGAATCTTAAATACCCTCCACCAGCAACTTTTGTATTAATACATTTCTAATTAATAAAATATTTGTAGAAATAAGTTTTCTCATGTCTTAAATAGAAAAATCCCAAGATTTAAACAGCTTAAATCTACTACAATTCCAAGATTTATTGAACATTAGAAATGACACTTTCATTTAAATTTTTATAGCGCCCTAAGATATGCTTTAGCGATATCTCGTATTTGCATGTATGCATGTGTGTGAAAGATTTAAGGATTTTAAAAATACATACATATATATAATTTTGTTCTACACAAATTGATAATGCAAATAGTTAAATACGGTTAAAGCACTTTTAGGGGCAGGACCTAGTATGAGAGATATGACCAAACATAGACCGATCGTGAAAATTTTTTGAAATAGCATTAAGTGCTTTTTGCATTACAAAATAGTATTTATGAACAAAAATAGTATTTATTTATATCATTATTTGGTAATGAGTTATGTGCCTTTAAGTGTTTTTCTGAAAGGGACCTTGTATGGGAGCTATGATCAATTATGGATCGATAGGAAAACAATTTCACAGTAATATTTCTCTGTATATGACCAATATTTTTGCCAAACTTTATATGGATATCTTAATTTAGTAATGAGTTATGTGCGTTTAAGTGATTTTCGGGAGGGGACCTTGTATGGGAGCTATGACGAGTTATGGACCGATCGGAAAAAAAATTATCTGTAATATTTCTGTGCATATGAGTAATATTTGTACCATATGGGTATCTTAATTACGTAATGAGTTATGCGCGTTTAAGTGATTTTCGGGAGGGGACCTTGTATGGGAGCTATGACCAATTATGGACCGATCGAAAAAAAATTTCACAGTAATATTTCTGTGCATATGGGCAATACTTATACCAAATTTTATATGGATATCTTAATTTAGTAATGAGTTATGCGCGTTTAAGTGATTTTCGGGAGGGGACCGATCGGAAAAAAATTTCACAACAAAATTTCTGTGCATATGAGTAATATTTGTACCAAATTTTATATGGATATCTTAATTTAGTTATGAGTTAAGCGCGTTTAAGTGATTTTCGGGAGGGGACATTGTATGGGAGCTATGACCAATTATGGACCGATCGGAAAAAAATTTCACAGTAATATTTCTATGCATATGGGCAATACTTATACCAAATTTTATATGGATATCTTAATTTAGTACTGAGTTATGCGCGTTTAAGTGATTTTCGGGAGGGGACCTTGTATGGGAGCTATGACCAATTAGGGACCGATCGAAAAAAACTCTCACAGTAATGTTTCTATGCATATGGGCAATACTTACACCAAATTTTATTTGGATATCTTAATTTAGTAATGAGTTATGCGCGTTTAAGTGATTTTCGGGAGGGGACCTTGTATGGGAGCTTTGATCAATTATGGACCGATCGGAAAAAAATTTCACAACAATATTTCTGTGCATATGAGTAATATTTGTACCAAATTTTATATGGACATCTTAATTTTGTTATGAGTTAAGCTCGTTTAAGTGATTTTCGGGAGGGGACCTTGTATGGGAACTATGACCAATTATGGACCGATCGAAAAAAAAATGCACAGTAATATTTCTATGCATATGGGCAATACTTATACCAAATTTTATTTGGACATCTTAATTTAGTAATGAGTTATGCGCGTTTAAGTGATTTTCGGGAGGGGACATTGTATGGGAGCTATGACCAATTATGGACCGATCGGAAAAAAATTTCACAGTAATATTTCTATGCATATGGGCAATACTTATACCAAATTATATTTGGATATCTTAATTTAGTAATGAGTTATGCGCGTTTAAGTGATTTTCGGGAGGGGACCTTGTATGGGAGCTATGACCAATTAGGGACCGATCGAAAAAAACTCTCACAGTAATGTTTCTATGCATATGGGCAATACTTACACCAAATTTTATTTGGATATCTTAATTTAGTAATGAGTTATGCGCGTTTAAGTGATTTTCGGGAGGGGACCTTGTATGGGAGCTTTGATCAATTATGGACCGATCGGAAAAAAATTTCACAACAATATTTCTGTGCATATGAGTAATATTTGTACCAAATTTTATATGGACATCTTAATTTTGTTATGAGTTAAGCTCGTTTAAGTGATTTTCGGGAGGGGACCTTGTATGGGAACTATGACCAATTATGGACCGATCGAAAAAAAAATGCACAGTAATATTTCTATGCATATGGGCAATACTTATACCAAATTTTATTTGGACATCTTAATTTAGTAATGAGTTATGCGCGTTTAAGTGATTTTCGGGAGGGGACCGATCGGAAAAAAATTTCACAACAAAATTTCTGTGCATATGAGTAATATTTGTACCAAATTTTATATGGATATCTTAATTTAGTTATGAGTTAAGCGCGTTTAAGTGATTTTCGGGAGGGGACATTGTATGGGAGCTATGACCAATTATGGACCGATCGGAAAAAAATTTCACAGTAATATTTCTATGCATATGGGCAATACTTATACCAAATTATATTTGGATATCTTAATTTAGTAATGAGTTATGCGCGTTTAAGTGATTTTCGGGAGGGGATCTTGTATGGGAGTTTTGATCAATTATTCACCGATCGGAAAAAACTTTCACAACAAAATTTCTGTGCATATGAGTAATATTTGTACCAAATTTTATATGGATATCTTAATTTAGTTATGAGTTAAGCGCGTTTAAGTGATTTTCGGGAGGGGACCTTGTATGGGAACTATGACCAATTATGGACCGATCGAAAAAAAAAAATGCACAGTAATATTTCTATGCATATGGGCAATACTTATACCAAATTTTATATGGATATCTTAATTTAGTACTGAGTTATGCGCGTTTAAGTGATTTTCGGGAGGGGACCTTGTATGGGAGCTATGACCAATTATGGACCGATCGGAAGAAACTTTCACGGTAATATTTCTATGCATATGGGTAATACTTACACCAAATTTTATTTGGATATCTGAATTTAGTAATGAGTTATGCGCGTTTAAGTGACTTTCGGGAGGGGACCTTGTATGGGAGCTATGATCAATTATGGACCGATCGGAAAAAAATTTCACAGCAATATTTCTGTGCATATGAGTAATATTTGTACCAAATTTTATATGGATATCTTAATTTAGTTATGAGTTAAGCGCGTTTAAGTGATTTTCGGGAGGGGACCTTGTATGGGAGCTATGACCAATTATGGACCGATCGGAAAAAAAATTCACAGTAATATTTCTATGCATATGGGCAATACTTGTACCAAATTTTATATGTCCAATTATGGACCGATCCAAAAAAATTTTCCTCTGAAAGAATTCTATTGACATAAGATTTTAATTTGTAAAATTTTGTGAAGATATCGACATTGTGGCGGAAGTTATTAACAAAAAACCCATTTTCCGGGAATATGTACTTTTGTATGGGAGGTATATGAAATTGTGGACCGATTCTGGCAATTTTCAGCAGGGATCAAGACCTTGTGCAGAAACGAATGTATGGTGATTTTCATGGAATTATCTTGCATAGTTTTCGAGAAAACTACATCAGAATGTGTAAAAAATGCTTACTTTTTTCCGAGGTTGTTTTAAATTTTGATTCATAACTTTTCCCGGTGTGAACCGATTTTGCCCATTTGCAATACCAAACAACTTAGGAAAATGAAGAACATTTTGGGTGAATTTGGTTAAACTCTATTGCTTCGTTTTATCGTGAGCGTGTTTTACACAGACAGACGGACAGACGGACAGACGGACAGACGGACAGACGGACAGACGGACAGACGGACAGACGGACATAGCTAAATCGACTCAGAATTTGATAAGGACCCAGAATATATATACTTTGTTGGGTCTCAGATGAATATTTCTTGGTGTTACACACGGAATGACAAAGTTATATATACCCTCTATCACCACTGATGGTGGTGGAGGGTATAAAAATAATCCTCTCACTGGTGTAGCGAATCATATGGTGGGTCATGGCCGACTATATAATCTGACTTGTTATTCTTGTTTGTCTTCAGGAAGTTATCAATTAATTTAAATTATTTGATACAATCCAAATGGGAATTGTTTGTTTATTAACATTCTACAATATAAACAGTGTTTTCGATTTATCTGATAAACGTGTTTTTATATGTTTGTAGCACAATTTGTCTAATTTCATATTCATGACATGCATGAAACACTTTTAAACTGATATACTTAAAATTGAAGTCATTAAATTGCTGGAGAAAAAAAATGCTTTGAAAATGTCATCAATAAGGAAATAAATAAAATTTCATAATTTATTGTTATTCATTGATGGCTTAATTAACAATACGAGCTATGAACAACATATACATACATACTTATACATAAATTTACACATACATATTATATCAGCATATTTCTAGGCACAATTAATAAAAGCATAAGTCGAAAATAATGCTTTTGGAGATAATTAATACTTAAAACGAAATGCGCGTTAATAGTTAGTTAATTAATGAGTGAGTGAGTTAAATAGTTAGTTAGTTGGTAAAGTTAGTTAGTTAGTTAGTTAGTTAGTTAGTTAGTTAGTTAGTAGTAGTTAGTTAGTAGTTAGTTAGTTAGTTGTTAGTTAGTAGTTATTTAGTTAGTTAGTTAGTTAGTTAGTTAGTTAGTAGTTAGTTAGTAGTAGTTAGTAGTTAGTTAGTTAGTTAGTTAGTAGTTAGTTAGTTAGTTAGTTAGTTAGTTAGTTAGTTAGTTAGTAGTTAGTTAGTTAGTTAGTTAGTTAGTTAGTTAGTTAGTTAGTTAGTTAGTTAGTAGTAGTTAGTTAGTTAGGTAGTTAGTTAGTTAGTTAGTTAGTTAGTTAGTTAGTTAGTTAGTTAGTTAGTAGTAGTTAGTTAGTTAGTTAGTTAGTTAGTTAGTTAGTAGTAGTTAGTTAGTTAGTTAGTTAGTTAGTTAGTTAGTTAGTTAGTTAGTTAGTTAGAGTTAGTTAGTAGTAGTTAGTTTTAGTTAGTTAGTTAGTTAGTTGTAGTTAGTTAGTTAGTTAGTTAGTTAGTAGTTAGTTAGTTAGTAGTTAGTTAGTTAGTTAGTTAGTTAGTTAGTTAGTTAGTAGTTAGTTAGTTAGTTAGTTAGTTAGTTAGTTAGTTAGTTAGTTAGTTAGTTAGTTAGTTAGTTAGTTAGTTAGTTAGTTAGTTAGTTAGTTAGTTAGTTAGTTAGTTAGTTAGTTAGTTAGTTAGTTAGTTAGTTAGTTAGTTAGTTAGTTAGTTAGTTAGTTAGTTAGTTAGTTAGTTAGTTAGTTAGTTAGTTAGTTAGTTAGTTAGTTAGTTAGTTAGTTAGTTAGTTAGTTAGTTAGTTAGTTAGTTAGTTAGTTAGTTAGTAGTTAGTTAGTTAGTTAGTTAGTTAGTTAGTTAGTTAGTTAGTTAGTTAGTTAGTTAGTTAGTTAGTTAGTTAGTTAGTTAGTTAGTTAGTTAGTTAGTTAGTTAGTTAGTTAGTTAGTTAGTTAGTTAGTAGTTAGTTAGTTAGTTAGTTAGTTAGTTAGTTAGTTAGTTAGTTAGTTAGTTAGTTAGTTAGTTAGTTAGTTAGTTAGTTAGTTAGTTAGTTAGTTAGTTAGTTAGTTAGTTAGTTAGTTAGTTAGTTAGTTAGTTAGTTAGTTAGTTAGTTAGTTAGTTAGTTAGTTAGTTAGTTAGTTAGTTAGTTAGTTAGTTAGTTAGTTAGTTAGTTAGTTAGTTAGTTAGTTAGTTAGTTAGTTAGTTAGTAGTTAGTTAGTAGTTAGTTAGTTAGTTAGTTAGTTAGTTAGTTAGTTAGTTAGTTAGTTAGTTAGTTAGTTAGTTAGTTAGTTAGTTAGTTAGTTAGTTAGTTAGTTAGAGTTACAGATTCTCGATTTCCCTCATAAGTCGACTTAAGTTGTTGTCATTTACTACAGACAGAATCATACATAAATGCAAAGCGTGATAAATTAAATGACAGCATGTCACCGGTATTACCATCAGTAGCACCGGCAGCTTGTCATTATAACTTGCAATAATTTAATTTCAATTTGTTGGGTGTGTTGAAAAAAATCTTATCTGAATGCGTATGTTCATTAAATTATTTTTATTGTTGCTACTGTTATTTAGATTTGTGGCAATAACTGTTAAAAGACTGCTTCACTTTTATTGCTTAATTTTATCGTGTCACATACGTGTTGCAAAAATTCAATTTATAATGAAAATTTAACAAACAGAGAAAATTCGTGTAGAAGATAAACTTTTCTTAAATCTGTGTTAACAAAGGCAATGAAATTACAGTTTTGATTATGAGAAATGTTTTATATGTAACTATACTCTTTTTGTGGGAAGTGTCACTCCCTTTTAGCGTATTGCTTATTAAACTCATTCTTTATGATTTGTATATTTCACAATTTTTTTTTAAAGGGATATTTCTTTAATTTTTTGTTTTTATTAACTACATAAAATCTATAGCTTCTGCACTTGAAATACAACTAAAATGCATTTCAAAACATATCATTTGCTATTTTAGTTATGAAAGAGATTTTTTTTTTGTAAAAATTTTAAAGGCAATTTTTAGTATTTTTTCATTTTGTGTTTCATTATTTATAGATAATTTTTATAGCAATATTGTATTGGACATTGGCAATATTTAGTTTCACAGAAAGTCTGTTATAACAAATCATACAAAAATATCTCCAGCAGCTCTTTTATTAAAACTGAAGCATAAATTGAAAAAAATTTTAATTGAACAGTATTTCAAAAAAATTACAAAGTCATAGACGAATTTGAAAAAAAAAAAAGTAAAAACCTAAACATTTTGAATGATCTCATTCATGTTGGCAAGTTTAAACAGCCAATTTTTTATTCAAATAAGTAACGTTATTGCATGTATGTAATATTTGCATTTTTTCAAATTTAATTGAATATCCTTAAAAACTTAATTATTTGCTCTTAAAAAGAATTATTCCAAAAAGCTAACTTTCGTATTATACTCTTAACATATTTTTTTTAGTTACTTTTCCATTTTCTTTACATATTAGTCATAATTCTAACAATTACTTTTAAAACTATATTTGCATATAAAGTCTATTCAAATTGTATTATTATTTGGAACAGAGTATTAGTGAATATGTATATGTATATTGAAATTTTCATTTAAATTCATATTTACTCAAAATGCCAAAAAAATTAGACAAAGTTTTTAGTGAAGGCAAACAAAAAGTAAGTAATATTTCTTTTATACCAAATACGTGTCTTTTCCCTACTTCCAGCAATTCATAAATGCTTTCATTTATAATAAAGAAGCTTTTTTGTAGATAGGAAAGCACAAAAGGAAGCATATAATAATATATGTAGATTATTTTATTAAACTATCAAAATTTTCGATTGAATTTTAAAAATCAACACGTGAACTACATTTTGTGTAGTCTTTCTATGAAGGGAGACAGTTTTGGGAAAACATGAATAAAGGTCAGTCTATAGTATAGACAAATCTTTAATCTCTGCCATCATCTAGTCTATAGACTTGATTATAGAACAATCTTTAGTCTTGTATATACATCAGTCAATAATTTTGACTATAGATCAATCTATGGGCTTGGCCATAGGTCTGTCCATAGTCTTGACCATAGATCAGTCTATAGTATTGACTGTAGTCTATAGTCATGTATGTAGACTTGACTATTGTTATGTTTATAAGCCTTGACTAAAGATCAGTCTAAGGACTTAACTATAGATCAGTCTATAGTATTGACTATAGATCGGTTTAAAGTCTAGACAATAGATCCACCTTCACTTTATATCAATAATCTGAAATTAGATAAACCTGTAGTCTAACCTTTTAGAATATAGGTTAGCCTATAGTCTTAATTATAGATCAGTCAATGGTCTTGAATACACATATATCAGTCAATAACTAAACCAATCTGTAGAGTTGATCATATATCAGTCTGAAGTCTTCACCATAGATCATGCTATGGTTTTGACACTCTTAATCAGTCTATAGTCTTGATTATAGATCAGTGCATAGTTTTGACTAAATACCAGGCTGTAGTCTCGACTATATATCGTTCTTGACAATAATTCAGTGTTGAACATAGATCAGTCTATAGTCCTGATCATAGTTCAGTCTGCTGTATAAAGGCCAGTTTATTGTATTAAATATAGATCAGTTTGTAGCCCAATGAATAGTCATCACTATAGACGAGTCTATAGTCTCCGTAGTATGAATTTACACCAACTTGTGATCTTGTTTATTTCCCGTTCCGTTTTATTTATATGATATTGTCCTCATGATTGCGTTTCATTGCATTGAAATTAAATATTATAAATATGTAGGTGAAATATAAAACTATTCTGTTTTGTTTTCTCATTTATATTAATAACCTCTAAACTATTGATTTTAATAATCATATTTATTCATTTAATTTTTAATTTTGCCAAAATATACCATGATTTTTTTCCATTTTTCCACAAAATAATTTATTCATGATTGTTTAAAATTATTGATTTTTCCTGTATTTTATAAATAAATATTTATATCCATTATTTAAACAAAATTGTGTACATACATAAGTTTTTATAAATGAAAGTGTTTTTTTAACACTATTAAATACTAAAATAAATACCAAAATTTTACAATAGAATTGTATTAACTATACAATACTTTTATATTTTATTATTGATAATAAAGTGGTCTCGTAATAAACATGGAAACAGCCATGAAATGAATATAATGGTGGATTCAAAAGTCATCAAAAAATGTACAAAAAAAATTAACAATTTCAAAATACCCGATAATAATTTTTGCTGCAAATGTTTCAAAAATGTTGTCAATTTCTTTAGTCAACTGGTAATTTTTACAAAATAATTTTCTCACTGCCGCCTTTTCTAAATGAACTCAGTTTTTATTGAAAAAAATTAAATGGTGTTTGCTTTAAATGGTTATATAAAAATAATTGTTATTTACTTCATATTATTATAGGACCTGCGAATATTTTTTTTTGGCCATTTTAATAAAAGCAAATTAATTTGCATATTTTTTTTTTATTATTTTAAATATTCAAAATAAATAGAGATTAAATGAATATAAAAATTTTTTATCTCTTATATCCTGTTGCATATGGCTTTCGTAGATAATGCATATAAATAGTAAAATGAACATTTTAAATATTATTGTAAATTATGTTTTTAAAATATCTTAAATTTACAATATGCAGAAATAAAATGATACTATATGGAAACATGGACAATTATGAGTAAAATGATATAGTCTAGTCTATAGTATAGTCTATAGTCTAGTGTATAGTATAGTCTATAGTCTAGTCTATAGTCTAGTCTATAGTCTCGTCTATAGTTTAGTCTATAGTCTAGTCTATAGTCTCGTCAATAGTCTAGTCTATAGTCTAGTCTATAGTCTAGTCTATAGTCTAGTCTATAGTCTAGTCTATAGTCTAGTCTATAGTCTAGTCTATAGTCTAGTCTATAGTCTAGTCTATAGTCTAGTCTATAGTCTAGTCTATAGTCTAGTCTATAGTCTAGTCTATAGTCTAGTCTATAGTCTAGTCTATAGTCTAGTCTATAGTCTAGTCTATAGTCTAGTCTATAGTCTAGTCTATAGTCTAGTCTATAGTCTAGTCTATAGTCTAGTCTATAGTCTAGTCTATAGTCTAGTCTATAGTCTAGTCTATAGTCTAGTCTATAGTCTAGTCTATAGTCTAGTCTATAGTCTAGTCTATAGTATAGTCTATAGTCTAGTCTATAGTCTAGTCTATAGTCTAGTCTATAGTCTAGTCTATAGTATAGTCTATAGTCTAGTCTATAGTATAGTCTATAGTCTAGTCTATAGTCTAGTCTATAGTCTAGTCTATAGTCTAGTCTATAGTCTAGTCTATAGTCTAGTCTATAGTCTAGTCTATAGTCTAGTCTATAGTCTAGTATAGTCTAGTCTATAGTCTAGTCTATAGTCTAGTCTATAGTCTAGTCTATAGTCTAGTCTATAGTCTAGTCTATAGTCTAGTCTATAGTCTAGTCTATAGTCTAGTCTATAGTCTAGTCTATAGTCTAGTCTATAGTCTAGTCTATAGTCTAGTCTATAGTCTAGTCTATAGTCTAGTCTATAGTCTAGTCTATAGTCTAGTCTCTAGTCTAGTCTCTAGTCTATAGTCTAGTCTATAGTCTAGTCTATAGTCTAGTCTATAGTCTAGTCTATAGTCTAGTCTATAGTCTAGTCTATAGTCTAGTCTATAGTCTAGTCTATAGTCTAGTCTATAGTCTAGTCTATAGTCTAGTCTATAGTCTAGTCTATAGTCTAGTCTATAGTCTAGTCTATAGTCTAGTCTATAGTCTAGTCTATAGTCTAGTCTATAGTCTAGTCTATAGTCTAGTCTATAGTCTAGTCTATAGTCTAGTCTATAGTCTAGTCTATAGTCTAGTCTATAGTCTAGTCTATAGTCTAGTCTATAGTCTAGTCTATAGTCTAGTCTATAGTCTAGTCTATAGTCTAGTCTATAGTCTAGTCTATAGTCTAGTCTATAGTCTAGTCTATAGTCTAGTCTATAGTCTAGTCTATAGTCTAGTCTATAGTCTAGTCTATAGTCTAGTCTATAGTCTAGTCTATAGTCTAGTCTATAGTCTAGTCTATAGTCTAGTCTATAGTCTAGTCTATAGTCTAGTCTATAGTCTAGTCTATAGTCTAGTCTATAGTCTAGTCTATAGTCTCTATAGTCTAGTCTATAGTCTAGTCTATAGTCTAGTCTATAGTCTAGTCTATAGTCTAGTCTATAGTCTAGTCTATAGTCTAGTCTATAGTTAGTCTATAGTCTAGTCTATAGTCTAGTCTAGTCTCTAGTCTATATAGTCTAGTCTATAGTCTAGTCTATAGTCTAGTCTATAGTCTAGTCTATAGTCTAGTCTATAGTCTAGTCTATAGTCTAGTCTATAGTCTAGTCTATAGTCTAGTCTATAGTCTAGTCTATAGTCTAGTCTATAGTCTAGTCTATAGTCTAGTCTATAGTCTAGTCTATAGTCTAGTCTATAGTCTAGTCTATAGTCTAGTCTATAGTCTAGTCTATAGTCTAGTCTATAGTCTAGTCTATAGTCTAGTCTATAGTCTAGTCTATAGTCTAGTCTATAGTCTAGTCTATAGTCTAGTCTATAGTCTAGTCTATAGTCTAGTCTATAGTCTAGTCTATAGTCTAGTCTATAGTCTAGTCTATAGTCTAGTCTATAGTCTAGTCTATAGTCTAGTCTATAGTCTAGTCTATAGTCTAGTCTATAGTCTAGTCTATAGTCTAGTCTATAGTCTAGTCTATAGTCTAGTCTATAGTCTAGTCTATAGTCTAGTCTATAGTCTAGTCTATAGTCTAGTCTATAGTCTAGTCTATAGTCTAGTCTATAGTCTAGTCTATAGTCTAGTCTATAGTCTAGTCTATAGTCTAGTCTATAGTCTAGTCTATAGTCTAATCTATAGTCTAGTCTATAGTCTAGTCTATAGTCTAGTCTATAGTCTAGTCTATAGTCTAGTCTATAGTCTAGTCTATAGTCTAGTCTATAGTCTAGTCTATAGTCTAGTCTATAGTCTAGTCTATAGTCTAGTCTATAGTCTAGTCTATAGTCTGGTCTATAGTCTAGTCTATAGTCTAGTCTATAGTCTAGTCTATAGTCTAGTCTATAGTCTAGTCTATAGTCTAGTCTATAGTCTAGTCTATAGTCTAGTCTATAGTCTAGTCTATAGTCTAGTCTATAGTCTAGTCTATAGTCTAGTCTATAGTCTAGTCTATAGTCTAGTCTATAGTCTAGTCTATAGTCTAGTCTATAGTCTAGTCTATAGTCTAGTCTATAGTCTAGTCTATAGTCTAGTCTATAGTCTAGTCTATAGTCTAGTCTATAGTCTAGTCTATAGTCTAGTCTATAGTCTAGTCTATAGTCTAGTCTATAGTCTAGTCTATAGTCTAGTCTATAGTCTAGTCTATAGTCTAGTCTATAGTCTAGTCTATAGTCTAGTCTATAGTCTAGTCTATAGTCTAGTCTATAGTCTAGTCTATAGTTTTAAGTATTTTAAGGTGTTGAGGATATAAAATTTGTTATAGTACTCAATTATAATTATTTTATTTTTATGAAGATCACTGTTTTTCATCTCTATTAATTTTGTTACAATTTATCAGTATGCAAAATCACACCCGCAACTCAATATTCAATCAGTTGTAAAGATAATTGAAATTCATGACACATGTAAACTATACAAATAAATATGTATTACGAAATTTTATGCAAAATTTACATGAGTGTAACTTTATATATAGAAAGAACTATAAAATAAATATGTTTCTAATCATAATATCTTTTTAGATATATGGCATATTGAACTGAATATTAAAAGCTGTCCAGCAAAAACTTACATTGAAAAGTTAAGAGTTTAAATTTTAAAATTTACTTACACATTAGCATTTTAAAACATTATTTTAATACGGTGATGACATTGAAGGCATGTACTTACCACGCTCGCTGGCAGATACGGAGTTTGATAGGTATCTAATACGATCAGCTGCAAATAAGGAGTTAAGTAAGCAGTTTAAAAAAAAAAAAAAACAAGATTATACTATGTTATGTAGTGGTAATAAGTTGTTAAGTGAGTACATTTTATTACCATGTTTTTGCTGGGTGGTTATAAAAAATCTGTATCGTGAAATGATGTCTAAAATATTAGTGGTAAATGTGCATGCATTTTCCCATAAATTTAATAAAATATAACTATTTTGTTAATAAAACTTAATTAAAAATATATCATTAGTTTTGATTTTAGATCTCAACATCTGTGATAATATATTAATAATCACCGAAAAATCATTTAAAGAAAAGCTATTTGCAGAAAATTTACATCAACATCCACAGAGTTGCAATACGTATCAAATATATCATGATTATTTCAACATGCATTTTACCTCTGTGATGAAAAGAATTTAAGGAGTTGCTTATTTTATCTGATCCCTTTTTGAACTTAATAGCCCAATTATTTAGCTAATTATTTTATTTGAGTCACTTCCATTAACAAATAATTTTGTAGTTTTAACTACTCATACACGTTATTCACATACTTCTATTCATGTGTAAATATTTTATTATTTGAATAATTAAAATTATTTAGCATAAAACAAAACACAAAACGCTAAATCTATATGTTGAATGTTGATTGTTTTATTTTTACTAACTATTTAGCTGTTGTCTTATGTAAATTGTAATTTTATCAAAACTATAGCTATTAAATATTTCCTAATTGTCGACAATGTTTTAAAAATTAAAAATTTATAGAGTTAAAATATTTATTACTCTTTTAAAGGTGCGATAGCATGAATTTCTGTTTCTTATTTTGTGACGACAGAAGGTATCCAGCTGTGATATAATTTGAGTAAAAATGTTTCAACTTATAAATATATAGTAGCTTTTCTAATAAAGAGAAATTGTAGCATTTTGTGGAGAATTATTAAATAAACAGATACAAATTGCAAAATTGAATAGTTAAGAGTGATGTGTTCGGAAGTATGTATGATATGATCTTCAACATAATATATTTTAGAAAATTATTAATTGAATATTCTTCAGGCTCGAGTTCAAGTCCCACTTGGGGATAAGTTATTTTTCAAATTGTAATGATATTTTTAATTATAAGAATACTGAAAATTTAATTTTTCGGACACAACAGCAGAATGGAATGCATTTTCGAGCCCGCTACGTCTCCTCATCAGCAATCTTTTTGTGCCATATGCTATGTCAGTTGTAAATATCATCTATTTAACTCACAAGTATTGAAGAAATGGAATATGGGAATTGTAACCAAGTCATTATTCCAATTTCATTCTACTTTATTGAGTTAGATCGAAGTTTACGAGCTTTTTCAGTGTTGTATTCTTATCTATCATTACTCTTTGTCGCTGCTTTTGCCAACTGTCAGTTAGCAATTAAGCAACACTTTTTGTTTTTGTATGTTTTGTTTATTTCTGTTGATCCTATTCAGTCGTGAATCAACAGCATTGCATTAAACATGTACATATATCCACTGTGGCCAGTGTGTGTTTATATATTAAGATTATTGATTTCTTCGAACTGTGATATTAATATTATTAATTGAATATTCTTCAGGCTCGAGTTCGAAAAATTAAATTTTCAGTATTGTTATAATTAAAAATATCATTACAATTTGAAAAATAACTTATCCCCAAGTAAGACTCGACCTCGACCCTGAAGAATATTCAATTACAATATACACAATATAATATAGATAGCGGAGTCGATTAAGCCATATTCGTCTGTCTGTCTGTTGAAATCAATTTTCTGAAGACTCCAGAGATCTTCGGGATTCAAATCTTCAATAATTCTATCAGATGTGATTTCAAGAAGTCTCCTATGTAAAATCAGTAAAATCCGTCTAAACACAACGGAGATATAAGCAAAAATCCGAGATAACCTATAAAAATTTCATCAACAAAAGACAATTTATTGCATGCTTTTTCAAAAAAGCAGAGTATCTATAATGAACTGCTGATATTTGACCAGATAAAGAAACTTTAACGAATGCAACTGATTTGTTTGAAGTGAATACTGGAGGAAAAACGTTCAGATTTTACTGCAACATAAGAAAGCGTAATATACCATCAAGGACCGGAATATGTTGCAATACCTGTTTAAATATTTTTTGATAAAATTGGTTGGGACTTTCTCCCGTCTGTATCAGCCTCTTCCAATTAATAGTTTTTTCAAGTTTTTATGGAAAAACAAAGTCGATATTTTTCTACTGAAGCAATTATAAGTACAAGCTTGAACTGTAGTTTAACTAACAAAATAGTTGTCTTCAAATGACTCTAATACTATTTTAAAGCAAACTATCAAAAATATTGTCAGGGATTTTAACAACTTTGGAATCAGCAAAAGTACTCATTGTTTAAAAAATCAAAATATTACGATGTATATAGAAAAATAATAAATTAGTAAGTGCCAGTCGATTTAAAATGGGGTCAAAACTTCAATGCAATTAAATATAAATAACAGAAACATTTACTATACAATTTATACTTTTAAAACAATTGTTTGGTTTAAACTATTTCACCTTTAATAGCCATTAGTATTTGTTCTGATCCTTTTTTCTTATTTTCAATTAAATAAAACTGTTTTTGATGGCAAAAGTTTATTTTTAACATTTTCACATGAAAAAGTTGTTTTGCACTTTGAACAAAAAAAAAAAAAAAAAAAAATATCCTCACATGAATTTGAAAATTGTAGTCACACTCTCATACTTTCTCAAATAATCCATAACTAACATTAAGCACAACCATATATGTAACCACATAAATATAATTCGGTCACAAAATACATAGAAAAGGGACAGGAAACAAACGAAGAACATATATTTGTAAGTAAGAAGCAAAAAAATAACTCCATTAACCGGCCACAAAATGCTAGGGGAAATTGTAGAAAAACAGTAACAATACATAAACATATACATTCCCTTTTAACCACAAACTAACACGTAGTTTTTGTTGTGCCAATTTTGGTCAAATACTGCAAAAACGCAAAACATTAAAATTTTTTTTGTTGGTGTCTTGTAATAAATATAAATATTTTTTCTATCTTTGTACATTTTCTTATGTACTTGCAGGAAAAGGAAGAGGGTTATTCGTTTTTTCGGTTAGTAACAATTTCTTTTCATTATCAATGGCATCTTAAATGCTCAAACACTTCTAGTTAAATCGTTTCTGCGTAGCATTATAGTCCCACAATTAATGTTAAGTAAGTTTTTTGCCAGTCTATGGGAAAGAGGGTGACCATTGCAAATTGTTATTTTTTTATTTTGGGTTTTCCTTTTTTTCATCTATTTGGGGGGTATACACAAGTTTTATAACCTTTACCTCTGAACGTGACTGAAATACTAAATAATGTTTATAGAGGAAAACTTTGCTATTCAATGGCCAATTTGAAATCATTAAATAAAGTAAAATTTATGAAATTTTCCTACAGATGGATTTTAGTGGGAGAAGATATAATGTAATTTTCAAATAAACAACTTTAGTTTAGTAGTATTTTTATATAAAATGTCTATACGATACTAAAAACTTTTTAGTTTAGAATAATTTAAAGATTGTGAAATCAATATTATCTTAAAATACATTAAATACAAATTTTACAATATAATGTAAAATTTTAATCGTTAGTAAGTTAAATCAATTTCGTATTAATATTTGTTATTTTCTGATTACAATCACAAATCAAATTTAAATTTGTTTGGTTCTACTGGGAGTATGAGTTATGCTAAATGTACCCAATAAACATCGATTCAAACCTGTGAATATTTTTGAAAATTTTCTTAACTAAATAATGTATTTTCCAAATTGTTTGCAAATTTTAAAGTTTAGCCTTTGAAATAAACATGATAATTTCAAAAAACGTTTAAAAAAATATAATGTGTGATTTTTATAAAAATTTCAAAGTTTTGATTTAATTGAACTTAGAAAAGTTTCTTTCAAAAAATAAATTATTTTAGAAAAATAAAAACAGAACATTTTTTCTACAGCAAGGGAGCGAAAAAAACGTTAAATATAGGAGAAATAATCGGAGATATAAAAGAAAAATATGCTAAAATAAATATATGAATGTTTTATTTTCAGGTGATGTAAAAAAATATATGAATTTTGCAATAGTTAGCATTATAATTAGGGTTTGAAATATGTATGAAAATAATAATAAAGAATACTTGAAATACGTTTGAAAATTTTTTTAGTTTCAAGCTTACCTCTAGCATTTTTTTAAATTTGAAATACATTTGAAAAATACGTTTGATTTCTAACTGCCTTTTTGTTTGAGAAGGCCATAATTTTCCATTTGAAAACAAAAATTTTCAAATTTGTTCTCAAAGGCTATGTATGAAATTTGAATAGGTTTTCAAATACACATTTACATCATTTCAAAGGTTTTTGCTTATTGGGTATGTATTCCATAATACGTATACGCCTCATACAAAAAGCAATAAGAAATGTGTAGCATACTTTTAGGGGAAATATATTTTCAAAACTAAATAAAACACAGTGTGTTATACTGTGAGTATGAGTTACGTGGAATAAACGTGTATTCCATATTCAGTATACGCCCCATATGAGCAAGATAACTTCAAAACTACATTAAACACGGTTGATTATATATGAGATGCATACATTTAGGAGGATTTTTATTTCGCAACGTAGGTAACTGTCCGTTTACATAAGGAAACTTTTTTTGAGGAACTCGGAACTTGTTTTGTTATTCTTCTCATTCATACAAAAACAAATCAATGCAATTAATACGTAGTTTATGAAAAAAAGTTTCTATGTATAGACATTAAGGAACTTCAAAATAGGATTAAGAAAAAGTTTCTCAACAAAAGTTTCCCAGTATGGATCAGGTCTAAAATGAAAAATCAATTTTAAAGACGATTTTAAGATGTTCATACGTCCGTCAGCCTAAACGTCACAATGCAAAATTTTAATAAACAAGTAAGAAGTCTATATTCGCCTTTGCCGAATCTTATATACCCTTCACCATAGTGCATTTAAAAAATATTAAATTTATAAAATTTCAATTTATTTCTGTTATTACGGGTTAGAAAGGGTAGGGTATAGATTAGTCTTAAGTAGCGTGTAAGTAAATAAAACTCTTTTCTTTTTCTTTTCGCAAACGTTATAAATTCATGTGTTTATTGAACTCTAACGGGTAAGTATTTAATATATAGAGTAAGTATTTAATATATAGGGTAAGCATTTAATATATAGGGTAAGTATTTATATTTAATAAATTTTAGGTTAATGTTAATGTATTTATTTTATTTTCAATTCTTTTTAGACTTAAGGGTTTTAATTTAGGTTTAGGGTTTTATTATATTGTTTCATGTCTTTAACTGTGATATTCACTGTGATAATTAAGAATTTTATTTTAGGGTTTTACTATTTATTCTTAGGTTTAGGGTTTTAACACAGGTTATATATTTTACCACTAGTTTTAAGTTTTAGCACTAGGTTTAGGTTTTATAATTTATGTATTTAAAAGACACTTTGAGTTCTCACTGTCTGTTGTAGGGGTTGTTGTTTTATTTGGTTTGTTTTAGCGCTCACACACTTGTTGTTACTTGCAAAATTATATTTGAAGTGACGATAATAAAGCGGCAGCTAGCTTTAGTGTGCCTAAGCTGAAGTTGGCTGCAGTTGAGAGGTGGGTGTTGTTTGACATCAGGGATGGGTGTTTTGTTCATTGAAATGAACAATTTCATTTTCCCGCCTATATCATTACTTTAGCAATAGCAAAACAAAAGGAACAACGCTAAACGAAATAAAATACACAACGCAATGAAACCAACAGACAACCAAACATAAATCTTTTTGCAATAAGCAGTGTTGTTGTTATCTGAGGTCTTCAGAAAACAGATTTCAACAAACACACAGATGGACAGACAGTCAGACAGACGGACATGGCATAATCGACTCCGCTATCTATAAGGATTCAGAATATATATACTTTATAGGGTCGGAAATGTATATTTTGGAAATTACAAACGGAATGACAAACTTATATATACCCTTCTCACGAAGGTGAAGTTTTTATATCCTTCACCTTAGCAAAAGGAAAATAAAAAATGTAGCATATTTTAGGGTGATTTTTAATTAAACGTTAAAGAAAATTTTCGAAAAATCAGTATAAATTGTGATTGCATATGTATGTATGTATATGAAAAGCACGTGAAACGAAAATTAACAAAAAAACAAAATTTATGGTTATTATTACATCAAATAAAATATGTAAAGCTTTACATAAATGAAAAATACAAAAACATTTTACAAAGAACAAACCCTGTCCACCAACCACTTACATATTGCATCATTATGGTAAATTAAACAAATTTACATGTATGCAAAAAAAAATAACCAATGAAACGGTAAATGTTGCAAATAATTAAAATTTTATAATTAAAAGCATTTTATATGAAACAAAACATATTGTATTTTCAAATAAAGTTAATGGTCAACAAAAATTATCATTTAATTTAATTTTTCACAAACAAAGCCACACTCAGAAAGCAACAAAACAACACCAAACAATACGCAAAACCAACAAACAAAAATTTCTTCAAAACAAATTGACAATTTTGCTGCATGAAAAACCATGAATACATTTTAATGAAATGATTTTTATACTTTACTACAAAGTTTAGTTAAAATACGCATTTTTAACCCCAGTCACATGGTTAAATAAACCCAAAACCAATATTTGCTTTACAAAAATTGGATTGCACGATAACAAGGATTGAGCAGTGGAGTAATAGGAGAAAAAACATAGAATGAAACTGTAATACTGCAAACTTTGCAGTACGTTTTTTCGTTAACTAGAAAAAAACAAGAGTTTCGACTACAAAATTTGTAGTTTGGAATTTTAATTTTAAACTTGGCTCTTCTACACTGTTAGAGGTCAGTTTCATTAGCAACAAACTATGCAAAGTTAATAAACTCATTAAATATTCATACATAATGTTAGCCAAAAATCATGTACCCAACGGAGATTCTAAAAAACAAAAACGCACTACATAGTATGAGAGGTAGCAATTAACAAGGACATATTCTCTAAGGGCCCTAAATAATTTTTTGTAGAAATAAAAAAAGGCCACTTCATTATGTTTTCTTACTGTTACTACTTTTTCTAACATTTCAACACACATCACTTCATATTCAAACATATGTACATTAAGATGGCTCCAAAATTGTAGTTCCCACCTAAAATGAAATGACTTAAATATTTGGTGAGCTGGGTCAAAGAAAAAAAGCCCCTTTTTCGAGGTTTTTATGACTTTTTCCTTATTTCTCACGAGGCGATTTTTACGTCATATCAAACATTTATGTGTTACTATAAAAAATCTTAAAAATTCTTTAACTTTTTGAAAAATTTTTTGAATTTTTAATTTTTTTATAGAAATTAAAAAAAATTAAAACCCTGAGACCATCCCAGCAAAATTTTCATTACCTAGTAATCTAGAAAGTAATATTGGAATCACGTGGAAACTAATTACTTTTGGGGTGAATAACTAATTATTTTTGTTCGACGAGGTTCAAATAATATGTACCTACCTTAAACAAATTAATAAATGGTTACTAATTTGATTACAAAAACTTTGCGAAATAACTAGTTACAAATAAACCTACAAATATGTTATGTGATAGCTAGTTATTTTGGGCCAACTTTGTATGTAGAAAACAAAAAATAAAAAAATTCTCGGCCGGGATTTGAACCCAGGCATTCAGTTGTTTTCTGTGTTTCTCACTCCAGCCGCTTACTCGATGCTCCATTAACATGTTGCTTTTTGTAATTTTGAGAACGGCATTTTACAAAAATATATAAATGAATGCCATTTTGAAAAAAAATAAACAGTATCCAGCAGGGCTCGAACCACGAACCCCCTGTTTGTTAAATAAACGACCTAGACAATTGAGCCATAACAAATCCAAATTGTTTTGTTCTTTACCAGTAATAACCTATTCAGCTAAATAAAATAATGTGGATGATAATGAACACTCATTACCAAGTAATGTATGAAATAACTACTGGCTATTACAAAAAATTTCAGATTTTTTGCTGGGATGTTATACTTTTCAAAACGTTTGCGCTGCGCTGTATACGAATCTGTGTTTTCAAGTTTAGGTGAAGGTATCTCATATGCCTAAGCCCTTAATTTAAAGCTGACAGAACTTTATATATAAAGTTTTCTTGGCGCTGTTATAACGTCTCAAAATGTCTCGTCTCGATGTGATGTGAAGAAATTTGGATGTGCAGGTTCGGTTAGGTTGATAGGAGGATGTATATTACATCAAATACAAAGGAATACACCTAAGCCACTGTGTTAACTGAATGTTCAGAAACTCAGTTTCCTGGAAGTAATTCCTAATAATTTTCCAATCTTCGTGAGGAATGTTATATCCGGAATAGTATCACTCCCAAGATATTTGGATCTAACTTCGGCGTTCGTCAGGTTAACTACATTGTGCTCCCATCCTTTTAAAGCTAATTCATTGACTCTTTCGTTGCCGAATACCTCCGAGTGACCTGTTACCTGGGATGGGGGGTAATGACTACATTTTCATTACAATTACATTTGAAGTAATCATAATTGAAGTTTTGCCAATTACAATTATTTGTAAATGTAATTGAAGTTTTGCCAATTACAATTACTTGTAATTGTATTTGAAGTTTTTCCAATTACAATTACTTGTAATTGAAGAATTTTGAATTACAGTTACTTGTAATTCGGAATTTTCTTTCTTATAATTAAATGTAATTTGTAATTAGTTATACTTAAATTTCAATTACAAGTAATTTAAATTGGAAACTTCAATTACAATTAGAAGTAATTGTATTTGGCAAAAATTTAATTACAATTACTTGTAATTGGTTATTGGTCAATTACACATTACAAGTAATTGTAATTATGAAAACTTCAATTACAATTACAAGTAATTGTACATGGTTATTGCTCAATTACACATTACAAGTAATTGTAATTGACCATGTAATGAATTACTTTGTGTAATCATTACCCCCATCCCTGCCTGTTACCCATATGATATAAACCTTACCTATGGGAGAGTATTCAGTTAAAGCTTTCTTATAATCCAATACGGTTTTAGATTTAATTTTATCACTTAATATTGCCCTAATTGTCTTCTGGCTGTCAGTAAATATGTTAAGCCTTCTTGAAGCCATATTTATTCGAATTCAGTTTACACATTCCGTTATTACTCGTACTTCAGCCTGGAAGCTTGTGTTGTGATTAGGTAAACTGTGGTATATTTCTGTTTCTGGCTCCTCAATATAGAACCCTAGGCCCAAGGGACACCTACGGATATTTTCTATAATGTTCCGCTTGACCAAGACATTATATCTGGAATCAGTGTTTCTAGGACTAAGACCCCATTTAATACCTTCAGGTATCCTTAGATAAGTATACTTTGCCATTGAATGCGCATCGTAAAGACCTTTCACACGATATCATATCATTCCTTTGCGTAAAATATGATAAAATTGGGAAAACCTTAGAAAGAAACTTTTTATCCTAGGCCCAGCTCACTAAGTTTATGAATCCAGCACAAAAATTTTGAGAAATGCTATCTTAGAATGATTAAAGGTTTCATTTTCGGTAGAAACATCAGTATATATTTTGTATCCCCATACAAACGCAGCCATCCTAATGAGCATACTACTTTGAATGCAAGAGCAAGACAACCATAGTCTGAGAATTTCAATATTTACCTTGTTGTTGCTTTTTTCTATACCATACGGGAGTAATATGATTTTATAATTTATGACACAATTATCGGGTAACAAAAATCTTCCATTTGAGACTAATTATAATCATTAAATTTTTGTTTGTATTTTGAGAAAATTATAATTAAAACCAGAATTTTGTTAGAATATAGTTTGTTTAGGTCATGCTGTATAAATATTATTTTCATATTAAATTTCCACAATTAAAACTTTGTTTAAAAACCATCATGTTAAGATGAAACTGGAAATATATTTTCATTATTATAATCCTATGAATATATTATAGAGATATACGAATTTTAATTAGAATTAATAAGTAGTCAAAGAGTGTTTTAGGAAATTTTATTAAATATATTTGTTAGTTTTTAATTTAATTCTTAATTTACATTAAATTTATTCTTAGCAAACATATTAATCTGAAATTATTATATACATTTTCTACCCTATTTAGTAGAAAACTTATTAAAAATTTTGTATATTTTCAAAATATTTACATAAACTAACAACAGCGTTTCATTGTTATTAACTATCGACAAATGTTTCCTGCAGGGAATTCTGTAGACAACCAAACTGAACAACAAAAAACATAACTAAAACTCCACCATTATCTAATGATAATTATACAATTTGGCTGCACTGTAACAACAACATCAAACACAGTAACATAACTAATTACTATTTCATTAAAATTAATGTATTTTAGAAAGAAAACTGCATACAAACACTAACATACAAATATTCGAGTCTGGAATTTGTAATAATTATAACAAAATATGAAAAAACCTTGTTTTTTCCAATGACAAATATCTTTAAAACTTAAAAAAAATGAAAAAATAGTTTGATTTACACTTCTTATCTGCCTTTTTCTGCAAACAAAACCAACCTCACAAATGATGATGCAGTATTAGCTTTGTTTATGTTGCAGCCTTAAAAGATAAAAAACTATATTACAAATTCTATGAAAATATGAAAAGAAACTATTGGATTATTCATTTATATTTAACAAAGTTAGTATTGTAATACTTGCCATATCTATTTCTACTCTTAAATGTTTGTATACAAAAAAAAATAATAAACTTATTCTCCCCATTTAGTCGCCATTATTTTTATTATTATTTATATTTGGCGCCAATAGTCATAGTTCCGTATCCGCTTTAAATGCATCTTTTTTCACAGTTTATTTGCAGGTTTTTCGTTTCAGCAATTTTTGCTATTGTTCTTATTGTTGTGCTTATTTGCCTTAACGTTCTGCCTGAACAAACGCCGTGTTTGTGGCGATATGTCCAAAGTCATGTCTAGTTTTTTTTTTTTTTTGCTTTTTTATTTACCTTGTATTTTTAGATGTGAGAAGGTATACGAAGATGAAGCAGCTTTACAACTATCCAAAGGGGTACAAAGAGAGAGCTATTGCCTACACTATAATACAGATTGGATTTTAGGCAACTGTAAACTAGACCATTCTAGAATATTGACTACACTATAAACTCACCTGTAGACTAGAATATAAACTAGACTATAGATTATAGACTAGACTATATACTAGAATATACATACTATAGACTAGACTATAGACTAGACTATAGACTAGACTATAGACTAGACTATAGACTAGACTAGACTATAGACTAGACTAGACTATAGACTAGACTATAGACTAGACTATAGACTAGACTATAGACTAGACTATAGACTAGACTATAGACTAGACTATAGACTAGACTATAGACTAGACTATAGACTAGACTATAGACTAGACTATAGACTAGACTATAGACTAGACTATAGACTAGACTATAGACTAGACTATAGACTAGACTATAGACTAGACTATAGACTAGACTATAGACTAGACTATAGACTAGACTATAGACTAGACTATAGACTAGACTATAGACTAGACTATAGACTAGACTATAGACTAGACTATAGACTAGACTATAGACTAGACTATAGACTAGACTATAGACTAGACTATAGACTAGACTATAGACTAGACTATAGACTAGACTATAGACTAGACTATAGACTAGACTATACACTAGACTATAGACTAGACTATAGACTAGACTATAGACTAGACTATAGACTAGACTATAGACTAGACTATAGACTAGACTATAGACTAGACTATAGACTAGACTATAGACTAGACTATAGACTAGACTATAGACTAGACTATAGACTAGACTATAGACTAGACTATAGACTAGACTATAGACTAGACTATAGACTAGACTATAGACTAGACTATAGACTAGACTATAGATAGACTATAGACTAGACTATAGACTAGACTATAGACTAGACTATAGACTAGACTAGACTAGACTATAGACTAGACTATAGACTAGACTATAGACTGGACTATAGACTGGACTATAGACTAGACTATAGACTAGACTATAGACTAGACTATAGACTAGACTATAGACTAGACTATAGACTAGACTATAGACTAGACTATAGACTAGACTATAGACTAGACTATAGACTGGACTATAGACTGGACTATAGACTAGACTATAGACTAGACTATAGACTAGACTATAGACTAGACTATAGACTAGACTATAGACTAGACTATAGACTAGACTATAGACTCGTCTATAGATTAGACTATAGACTATTGACTAGACTATAGACTAGGTATACTATAGGCTAAACTGAATGCAAGACTATAGACTAGATTAAAGACTAGGCTATAGACTAGACTGTAGAATGGGCTATAGAATAGACTATGCATAAGACTATACACTAGACAATAACTATACTATAGACTAGGCTATAGATTAGGCTATAGACTATTAGAGTAGATTATTGTCTAAACTATAGACTAGACTATATACTAGATTATAGACTAGACTCTATACTAGATTATTGATTAGACTATATTCCAGATTATATGCTAGACAATAGATTAAACTATAAACTAGAATATAGGCTAGACTATAGACTGTTCTATAGACTAGACTTTATACTACTACTGCTTACACTATTTTGTATATTCTAGATGCAAAACATTTTCCCTAACGGAGACCTTCACCGAGTTTTTGTATGAATGTCGCTGAAGCACTTAATCCAACAAACCAATGTAATTATTCTGCCATTGATATTGTATTTACAGTGATGGGAAAACATAAAATTCTCAGCAAATAAACCTAGAACCAATGTTTTATTTCCAATACGAACTATCGATCATCCCGCTTTACACTGTAAACAGTCATAGATGTAAAATCATCATGAACAATCTCACTTTAAACATAACTACTAACATCATATTTATACAGCTCCCTGCAATTCTGAATGGCAATGTATTTTAAGATGGTTTATATTGATTTGTTATAGATTCAAAAGTGATGATTGTCTTCCCATTAGATTACTTTCAGATACTGAGTACAAGTCATTGAAGTTTGAAGAAAATTTATTTAATTCTTACAATACTACTTGGTAGTAGAAAAAAAATTAAAAATTTTTAAACATATACTCAAACAATGAATGAATGAATTTACTACTGATGTAGATCTACATTTTCTTTTCATTGTAAGTTTTTGTTCCTTAACACAATCGCGTAAAGGAATGATGTGAAAAATTCTTTACATTATTTATGTATGTATACACTGCATTTTCCAAAACCCCCCTACTTCGCTTTTTATGCCCTTCACAGCAATTCTACTAAAAACAGGACAAGGACAGGGGTAAGGGGGATCTTAAAACATGCAATATTATTCACTCATACATAAATATTTCGCATTTTTTTGTGGTTCTTGAAATATTGCCAATTAGGTCAACTGTTAGAATTGTGGTTTGAAAAGTGAATTGTTATTGTTCTTTTATTTTTTTGAAAATTTTCGCTTTTTAGGTTTTTTCCTGCTTTTTGTTTGCTGCTGTTGCCACAACAGAAAAGGGGAGTCTCTTTGATTTAGAAAATTTTCTTTTTACTTAATTTCATTTACAAGTGTATTGTAATAAGTAGAGCAAGATTTTCAACATTTGAAAGGAATACTTATTTTGACAAAACAAGAACTATACACTTTTTTGTGGAATAAATTTGAAATTAAATTAGGTTTGTATGATTTCGAATTTTTTGTAAGCATAAAAGATTTGGGTTTTATTAAAAATTATTAAGAAATGCTTGAAATATTATCTTAAATATGAACGATGTACATGACAAATAGCTTTTCATTCTGAACAAAATAGGAGATTCTTTCCTTCTTTCAGGTACAAAAAAGTGCTACAAACTCGACTTTTAAGCAAAAACTGAATAGCTTTGGATGAATTATTGAAGTACTTATTTGTAAGTTGGCGTGGAAAAACTTGCCTGCATTGTCATCGGCGTATTTAAACAATGGGTTAAAATGCCAATGAGTAAAAAAACAAGTTTTATCTCATTACTTTTCAATGTACGTTTTGTCTGACTTTTAAGATTTGTCCTTGGGTCAAAAGAAGAGTATGTGTCAAATTTCATATAATCTTGAAAATTGCGACCTGTAGAGTACGCACAAGGTTTACATGGAAACACAGGCGGACGGATAGACAGGCAGACAGACAGACAGACAGACAGACAGACAGACAGACAGACGGACAGACAGACAGACAGACAGACAGACAGACAGACAGACAGACAGACAGATTTACAGACTGACTGACAGACGGTCAGACAGACCGACTTAGCTAAATCGACTCAGAAAGTGATTCTAAACCGATTAGTGTACTTTTTGGGTGTTACAAACATCAGCACAAACGCATAATATTCTCCACACTATAGTGGTGTAGGGTATAAATACAAATAACAACAAGTTTACAAAATAGTTAGTCTGATCAAAAGGCGTCTTTGAATACATGTATTTTTTTTTTTTTTTTTTTTTTTTTTTTTTTTTTGTGGTAAACCATAAGTGCAATTTCATCTATGAAACCAAACAAATTCAGCTTAAAATTAAAAAAATTCCACCAATTTTATTTCGTCAATTCATTATTTCATCACAATTTTTACAATTTTGACGATATATTTGAAATGCCCATTATATGGCATAATTTAAGGTTATACCAATAAAGGGTAAAAAGGACACATGAACAAAATTTTGTTATAATCATGACAGTGTGACAGTTCTATTTTTATACTAATACAAAAGTTTATGAACCTATCAAGAAAATCCAAAAAAAAAATCACATAATTTTACTTATAAATACTTATCAAATTAGCAACAAATATTCGAATTACAAAACATCTAAAACATGTATAGTTCAACAATATTTCTTTTGCTAATATCGTTAAACTACATATTGTTCTAGTCAAAATCTTATTGAGAAAATAAAGCAATAAATTGCATGATTATTTAATAACTCAATTGTCGTCATAAAATAACAAAAAGTTGAGTAATGCTAAGTATCTATTGTCATTTGAGTTTGTCAAAGTAACCGGAAGTGGTTGTTATTTAATAAATAAATGTCATTTAGTGTTTATTGTTTTATTTTCACATACATTAGGGTGCTGCAAATACAAAATAAAACATTATTATCCTCTTAAACTTGAAATTGATTTGTAGATAGACTTCAGAAAATATTAATCCATTATTATTGATCATTTAAGTATTAAAGAGTAACTATAACTTGTTGGGAACCTATAATCTACATCTAACAACTTTGAACCACCCTAACATTGTGGTAGCAACAGTAAAATTTCTGATATTTTATGTTTGTCGTTAAGTCTCTTAAACTTCCTCGCTAGTAGTTGTGCTCTTATTGTAACCTGCACAGGAAAACGGAAAGAAGCGAACAATATATTGATAAAAATATAATCCAATTGTATAAAATTTTATTTTATTTGTTGTTATTAGTGGTTAGACAATTTCATGGCAATTGCTGTCAATTGTATGTGTAGCTAGCTGACTGTTTGTTAGGCAGTTAATCAAGGACAATGCAATCAATTCGTTTATGTCATTAACTGAATTATATTCCTAAAAACTTTATAGAAAAAAGATTTTATTGGAAGTGAATCATTAGTCTATGGACTACAAACTAGACAACAAACCCCAGACTATACTATAAACTAGACTAAAGACTAGCTGATAGACTAGACTATATACTAAACTATATACTAGACTATATACTAAACTATATACTAGACTATATACTAAACTATATACTAGACTATAGACTAGACTATAGACTAGACTATAGACTAGACTATAGACTAGACTATAGACTAGACTATAGACTAGACTATAGACTAGACTATAGACTAGACTATAGACTAGACTATAGACTAGACTATAGACTAGACTATAGACTAGACTATAGACTAGACTATAGACTAGACTATAGACTAGACTATAGACTAGACTATAGACTAGACTATAGACTAGACTATAGACTAGACTATAGACTAGACTAGACTAGACTATAGACTAGACTATAGACTAGACTATAGACTAGACTATAGACTAGACTATAGACTAGACTTATGACTAGACATAGACTAGACTATAGACTAGACTATAGACTAGACTAGAGGACTAGACTATAGACTAGACTATAGGACTAGACTATAGACTAGACTATAGACTAGACTATAGACTAGACTATAGACTAGACTATAGACTAGACTATAGACTAGACTATAGACTAGACTATAGACTAGACTATAGACTAGACTATAGACTAGACTATAGACTAGATAAGAATAAGACTATAGACTAGACTATAGACTAGACTATAGACTATAGACTATAGACTAGACTATAGACTCGACTATAGACTAGACTATAGACTAGACTATAGACTAGACTATAGACTAGACTATAAGGATAGACTATAGACTAGGACTATAGACTAGACTATAGACTAGACTATAGACTGACTATAGGACTAGACTATAGACTAGACTATAGACTAGACTATAGACTAGACTATAGACTAGACTATAGACTAGACTATAGACTAGACTATAGACTAGACTATAGACTAGACTATAGACTAGACTATAGACTAGACTATAGACTAGACTATAGACTAGACTATAGACTAGACTATAGACTAGACTATAGACTAGACTATAGACTAGACTATAGACTAGACTATAGACTAGACTATAGACTAGACTATAGACTAGACTATAGACTAGACTATAGACTAGACTATACTAGATAGACTAGACTATAGACTAGACTATAGACTAGACTATAGACTAGACTATAGACTAGACTATAGACTAGACTATAGACTAGACTATAGACCAGACTATAGACTAGACTATAGACTAGACTATAGACTAGACTATAGACTAGACTATAGACTAGACTATAGACTAGACTATAGACTAGACTATAGAGTAGACTATAGACTAGACTATAGAGTAGACTATGGACTAGACTATAGAGTAGACTATAGACTAGACTATAGACTAGACTATAGACTAGACTATAGACTAGACTGTAGACTACTAAACTATGGACTACACTTTAGACTAGGCTATATACTAGAATATAGACTAGACTAGGAACTGGACTATAGTCTATTCCATAGACTGGACTAAGGACTAGACTATAGACTAGATTATAATCTAGACTATAGGCTACACTATTATGATAGATTATGGACTAGACTATAGACTACATAATACACTACAGAATATACTACACTATAGACTAGACTATAATATTGTGGTTTAAACTTTAAAATTTTGACTCAAGAACTTTCTCAAATAATGACTTTCAACAGAAAATACAATTATTTTTTATAACTTTTCATTAAATAAAATATAACAAATGAACTCTTATAAAAGCATTTAACACACAACTTTATGCACGAAATTGTGGTGTTCAGGTTTTCACAAGACATGCTACTGGCGTGACTATTTTATAACTTTCTTGTTTATTTTTTTTTTTTTTTTATTTTTTTCACAGCTTAAAGGCCTGAAAAAGGATACGTGTGCAATACTTACATGTGTTTTTTTTTTTGTTCTTAATGAATGGCAGATAACTTTTAAGATTTAAAAACATTGTGCTTGCTGTGAGCGAAAATGTGCAAATTTAAATCTTTAACATATTTAAAACTATATAAAATATTTGTCGTTTATTTGGCTGAAACACTTTTAAAGTCACACTATAAATAAAGTTTGTTGTGCACTGCCTTTACGGATTTCATATAATAAGCTTTTACACGCAATTTTATTTAAAACTTTTTGAGCTCTGTTGCTAGGTTTTCTGCCAAGAGTTTGTAGGTGTATTCTTTAGTTGTAATTGTACAAATAAAATATGTTTTATTGTTATTTATGAATTACTAATTTTAGATATATTATTTATTTATAAAAATATTATTATTTATTGTTCACATGATTTTTATAATTCCAGCACCATTAAACTTTTTTTTCCGTTTTAATCATTAATTATTTGATTGTGATTTATTAGCCTCCGGGGAAGCAGCTTCTATTTATCAAGCTGTCTAGTGGAAACCAACATCATATATTTAATGAAGTAGTATACAAATGTAAGTACTTTTATTCACACAATACATTGCATTAAAAAATTCATACATTTAAGAAAAATAATATCTAATTCTTAGCGTAATGCTTAAATACTCCAATGTTTTTACGTCCTCTTTAGTTGGTTAAGTATGTGATTTTACTGTTTTTAACTGTGTTAACTAAAATTCCAGTCACGTTAAACTAATTAAAGAAAACACGAAAAATTATATTTTTCTTCTATAAAAAACATCATAATTTTATGTTTGAAATATCTTTAAGGCAAAATGCATTCCAACAGAACGCATTAAAAAATCTCTATAAGCATATTTAAAAAAAAAACAGCATTTATTATATGTAGACTTTTTAATAAGACTATGGGGCGTACAACTAAGTTTCACCTAAAATAAGTGATGTTTGGAAACTAACCTAAAGATAATGGTGTAAATACTACATTGAATATTAAGGTCCCCATTGTCTTATGTGTAAATGCGTATACATACATATGTATGTATATGTGATATAGCTGAAATTAAAAGTCTACTTTAATATTATATTTTCTTTTTATTTTATAATTCTTTAATCCAAATCTAATGTTAAGCAGAGAAAAGATAATTTTGTTGCCTTTTTGGGAGACATAAATTAGAAAATTATTAAAAAAGATAAAATTAGCATAGAATTAAATGTGCTGGCAAAAAAGGTTTTTTTTTTAATTCTATATATTGTGAAATTAAATTGGCTATAAAGATATTTGTTTGCTTTACACTTAAATGTACATAGAAATATTTTTTTTTGGTTCTTTACGATAAACTCTGCTTAGTATTAAATTCAAATATAGTCTCTTTAAAACTTTAAGCTTAATGTATTCAACACGTTTGTATGTACACAACTATTACCAATAAAATAACATTGTATGTGTTTTTATATGTAAAAAAATGCAAAGATATAGTTTGCGTATGTGTGTTTTAAATACTCACTGAATTAAATATTAAGTATACGTACAGGTTATTCGTAGTTATTTTGTTAAAACAGATTAAATTAATAGCTAATTGAAGATGGTTTTAACAATTCCGTTTGTAACACATCGAAATACTGGTCATAGACCAACAAAAGTATATATATTCTGGGTTCTTATTAAATTCTAAGACGATCTAGCCATGTCCGTCCATCTGTCCGTCCGTCTGTCCGTCCGTCTGTCTGTCCGTTCGTCAGTCTGTTCGTCTATCCGTCTGTCCATCTGTCTGTCTGTGTGTCTGTCCGTCTGTCCATCTGTCTGTCCGACTGTCTCTTGAAAGCACGATAGAGTACAAACGGAAAGAGCAAGAGGGCTGAAATATCGTTAAGAAATTTTACACAAATATGCTTTTTTACTAACCTATTTTATTTCGAAATAAACATACTAAATATTAATTTTTAAGAATATTTTATAACACGTACTACAAACACGTTTACAAATGATTACACATTTGTCAAGTGTTATACATACTCGTAAAAAAATTCATAAAAAAAAGAAACACTTAAATAAAACAAATTACTGTTCACTATAACAAATCAGTAAAAATATTGTATGTCGCTGTACATATACATACGTCGACAACGAAAAATTGTTACTTAAGCTTTCTTCACATTTGTGTTATTCAACTCACTTAATATAGTGTAAACGCTGCATTACACTTAAACATATTACACTTACTTATAACACTAACAAAAAAAAAATATTACTTGGCTGTCATGTCACTCTGTCATACAAATGTGTACATACATTCTATAAAACGCAGTTTTAAAAAACAATTACAAACAGTCAACTGTTTTAAAAACTATAACACATTTTATGTTGAAATAAGTTGTGCAACATTTCACAACAAGCCCCTACCACTGACACACACACCCACAGAAACGAGCATGAACTTATTGTTGTTGTAAAGTGTGAAAAAGTTTTAAATTTCCTTAACCCTTGTTGACAGGAAAACATGCGTTTCCATGGTAATATATGAAAATATAAAAGTTGAAAAAAATTTCCTGTCTTTTGTTAGCTGGTGTTTTTTAATTATAATAAATTGTTTTTTATTAAAAAAAATAAAAGTTATTTAAAACAACAATTGACAAGTGTGAAAGGTGATAAAGGTGTGAACCTTTATTACCTTAAAGCAAGTTATTTGTTCTGTTAAAAAAAAAAAAAAAAAATATTTATAAAAATATGTAGATCTGTAAAATACTTATGTCCTTTGTAGGTTTAATTATGCCACAAGCTTGCGTTCCGTTTACATACTTCATTTACAACTCAGCAACCAATATGTTGTCTGAAAATGCGTTTTATGTGTTAAACCAAATAACACGGCCATATTCATGTGGCTTTCGGGTCAATGTTGCAGCCCACATGTGTTTACTACATACTAAACTATGTATTTATGTGTGTATGGGTGTGTTCAAAAGTTTAAGGAAATTGTTAGTACATGTAACAGTGGTTGCAGTTTTATGTTTTCTGCCACATTTATTTAATAGCAGCTAAATTTTTTGAGTTTTAAATAACCTAGAGAAGAAGTTAGAATTTCAAATTTTAGAACAAGATTGAATAATATTAATTTAATTTAAATAAAATTAATGAAAAATTTTATATAACAAAACTTTTTAAATTAATAGCTAGAAAATGCTATTAATATAAATTATTGAAACTATTTAAATTTGGAATTTGTCATTTATATTCTTAAATCTATCTTATCAAGAACCCATTTCAAATCCAATTCAATCAATTTTGATATTGTAAAATTGTGTCTTTTTAATAATTTAATTGAAGTTTAGTAACTCAATCAGCAGTTACTGTATAACATCATCAATCAAGACTTCGTATAGATAAAACATTTTCTTAAAACAAAAGAAAAACAACCTTATAAGTTAACAAACCAATCAAAATATCATTAATAACAAACAAATACCTTGATTTCCCCAAAAAAAAAACTGTAATGTAAAATAAATTGTTAAAGAATTTAAAATTTATTGACAAACAACTTAGAATTTCAAAAAAATGGATATGTATATCTTTAAATGTAGTAAATAGAATCATGTAAGAAAGTAAATTTCCCTATAGACCAATATTTCGAAGAGATTTATGCTTCGGAATGGCCACCTATAATAAATTACTATTAAGTCATGACTAGAATCCTTCTAAGTAAAGCAGACGGTATGTAGCTGTGATTGAATAGTAAGCTGTTTAGTAAGTACATGTCATTACCATGTTTTTGCTGCATACACTATGATAACTAATAGTAGATGCATTGGACGTATACGGTAGGCATTTTTTCTCAGAAACAAAACTACTTACTTAATTCCCTTTTTGCAGGCGATCGTAGTAAGTACTTATGTAACTTCCTATTTATAAGCGAGTGTAGTAAGTATTTGCCCCATTGTCATCCCCATGTTAAAAGGATGACTTAAAATGCTATTGTGTAAGTAAATTTTAGCATTTTGTACCCTTACTTTCCATATACTTACTGAGTCGTTTAAGCATTTAACATTTGTAACAAATAATATTAAGGGTTTTAATTAAATGTTTCACATACCAGAATTGCAACTGATATTGTATTGTATTGCAGGAAACAAAGGTATTTTATATAAAAGGTTTACCATATTTCTCAAATAACAGCACTACCAAATATTTCAAATATTATACTGTATTTACATGCAATAGCTACATAAGAAGACTTAAGAACGAATTGAGTTGTGTATATATATAGGTATGTATGTCACCATATACATACATATAAACGTTTTTATTTCCCCAAAAACCCCTTTGTTCTTCAAAATTCATTCACATTTTTTAAGATTTTTTTCAACAAGCATTAAATTTGACATTGTATATATTCTAAACTATTTATCTGATTTTAATTTAGTCCCTAATTAAAGCCTATGACTTATGAATTCTCAATATTTTATTTAAAATATTATAGTTTTTACGTAAGGATAATGAAATCATAAATCGTCTTTTAGTCAAGGATATCTCAAAAATGGTACCTTCCATTTTCTTTATTTCTTCAGATAACTCAACAATATATAAAAAATTTTGAATGAGACAATGAGGGGATCTCAAGTAAACTAACTTTTACTAAAATAATCCACATTGTGTCCATACAAATTTCAAAAATCAATAGAGGGTAATATGCGTTTGTCTTGATGTTTGTAACACTCAAAAATATTGGTCCTACACCCACCTTAAAGTATACCAATCGGACCAGAATCACTTTCTGAGTCGATTTAGCTATGTCCGTCTCTCCTTCCGTCTGTGTGTCCATGTAAACCTTGTACACACTCTATAGGTCGCAATTTTCAAGATAATTTAATGATATTTGGAACGTTGATCCAAGGAAAATGGATTCGGACCATTATTTCGTATAACCCCTTTACAACCGTACCCCCGAATAGGTCTTTTGAGATCATATATATGTTAAATGTTCTTGTATCACTTCAAAAAAAAACATTGTTTCATTTAAGTCTTAATTATAGTGCTGATTTTCGTAGTGATCGGGCCTCATGACTTGATGGTCAAAATTTACTTATAAACACTAATATCACGATGATATTCCGAATAAATAACTGATGCAGACGTAAATCCCTCTACCAAAATTTGTAAGGATAGAACCAAATTAACCCCCTGCCCCTTCTTTTAGAAAATCCCTATTTTGTCAACAAATTATTAAAATATTTCTGAATTAAGGTAAAATTGAAATTAAATACTTTATTATTAAAAAAAATTATCAAAATTTGTAACATAATCACTGTTGTAGAGTATCATATGGTTGGCCATGCCCGACTATATATTCTTGACTTGTTTAATACCATCATAGGTACTTATTTTTAAACTGTAATATTTTAACAAATGAATTGTTAAACTAAAGACATACGCTTGTATTTATAAAAAAATCTTATTTTGCTTTTAATGCACTCAATAGTTAAAGCACACTTTAGCCTTAAAAACCATTAATAAAATTGTGATATTCATAAACAAATAATAAACGTATATTAACTATTGTGCTGATTTATGTTTAAGTTGGCAGCACTGTACAATATGGCTGTCATTTTATGTGTTAGAGTTGCGTACAATTAGGATAAAATATTCGTTGATTCGGTTTTCTTAATTTCATATTTTTGTTTATAATAGATTTTTGACAATAAAAACAAACTATTAAGAAAAATAAATATATATATGGCTTTAATAAATGTCTATCTAGTTCAGATGTATAAATATAACATATAATTTCTAATTATTATTAAAAGTATGCGAATAACGGATATTTTGCGACAAAATATACATCACTATGACACATTTTCTTATTTTTACTTATTTTCCTTGTAATTTTTGATAAATTTTTGCAAACATTGATAAATTTCTTTGATATTTGACTAATTTTAATGCCGGCGAATATATTTTGCATTAGTATAACACTAATCAATATAATTTACATGGTTAATTACTTTATGGCATTATATTTAACCAACAAACTTTGAAAAAGCCAAATCAAATGATTTTGTCCATCATTTGGTTGACAGACGGGCATTTCCAAATTGCCTAAAAATAGTGCTGGACAATTGGAATATTGTCAAATATTCATGCATTAATCCAATAATGCCTAGATTTGAGTTTTTTCCTCAAAATATAATCGTTTAAAAATTTTCTGGGATTTTATTTACAAATTTGTAAACGTTAAAATTAGAATTTTTAGATTTTATTTTAAAAGAAACCATAATTACTTTTCGCAATTAACCTAAAATTACCGGAAAAATCTTTATCTGAGAAAAAAATTGTTAAAAATCAAGTTATTGTTGGCTTAAAGAAGGGTCGAGCCTATAATAAAATTCTTCTAATTGTCAATGGTTTATTGAAGGTGTTTTAAGCTATTTCACGTTTATAAATACGATTTTCCTGAATTTTGCCTAAAATTGTTTAATAAACCTAAAATAAGTTTTTATAAATACAGCCGATAGGCTTTAATTATAGACAAAACCGATTCAAATCGGAAAGATAGATTAGAAAATATACGATGTAAAAAATCCTAAAAATTATGAACTTTGAACCTGGATAAAAATAGTAAAGTAAATAACAAAATAGTTAATTCTAAGAAAAAATTAAAAACACTAATAGCGCTGAATTAAGTTTTACCCTAAAATTTCGCAAACTTTTCAAACCTCAATTACAGCATAATTCTCAACGTAACAATTTGCAAATCCGATTTTCAAATGAGAGAAGTACATTAAGTAAATGCAATGTGTTTTTCAACAACAAGACCAGTGGTTTTTTAATGTAAATTCTGTAAAATTGAACTTCTGCCTTTTTGATTACCTGCAAACATCAACAGGCATATACTCAGAAGAAGATTTTCGGTTCTGCATAATATTTTCGAAGCCTCAATTACTACATCAGCGTTTTGCAACCATATTGCCTTCAAAGAATTTTAGCACTGGGCTTAAATCTGTTTCGTACATTTCATGCCTCTTATAGTAACATAAGGTTGGTTTAAGGTTTTCAATATGCTGAAAGGGTTGAAATATACATTTTGCATACAGAAAGCATAGGTACATGAAAAAATACTTAAATATACTACTACTTACAAAAACGAAGACTATTAGTAATTTAATATAAAAATATTACCTGTAATTTTTACATTTAAAATTATTTTTCAAATCATTATCTCTATTCCAGCCCCACCCCCAACCAGTCGGTGGTCCTTTAAAACAATTTCGCTCAATTTATATTTTAATCGATAACAATAGAAGGAAGTGTTCATTAAATTAGCATAAAAATACGACAAATTAAATGCCAATTAATCATTTTGTGACACCTTAATTTGTGCAGAAAAACACATGCTGTGGAACCCTCTTCAAACACACCAGATATTTTAAACAATCAATCGCAGTGGTATTGTTGTCACCCAACCACAATTATTCATTTTCAATGCGAATATTTAAATACGTCATTGTTAAGGTATGCCATAACCACCCATTGCTATTTTTCCTGGTGGGTACTCATTGATTAATTAATAAAATGATTTTTTGTTCTGGAACAAAAAAATAACATAAATGAAAATTAATTTTAAAAATTATTTCATAAACTTATTTTGAAATGATTGTTTATTAAATTATCGTAATTGAAGTCCTTATTCAAGCACTTTCAATTGAATTTTTTATGGAAAAATTGATTTGCAACACCTTAAAAAGATATCAAAAATAGGTGCTATTTTCAGCAATAGAATATTTCCCTAGTATAAATATATATTATTAAGTAAGGGGTTCAAATACCAAAATTTATGCACACAATAGCATTTTCAGGTCATTAATGTAACACGGAAGCAAGTACTTACCACAAGTACTCAAACACAAAAAAAGCACGACCAAGCGCTTTTTTTGTGTTTTGTGCATGCAAAAAATTCGAATTTTTTTAATTAATTTTCTGAGGTGGTGTCGGATTTTTGCTCATATCTCCGTTATTTAAGACGGATATTGCAGATTTTCAATAGGATACTTCTCGAGATATCCGGGGTCGGAGCTTCACGGCGTCAATTAGATAGTTAGGTAGTTAGATAGTTAGTTAGTTAGTTAGTTAGTTAGTTAGTTAGTTAGTTAGTTAGTAGTTAGTTAGTTAGTTAGTTAGTTAGTTAGTTAGTTAGTTAGTTAGTTAGTTAGTTAGTTAGTTAGTTAGTTAGTTAGTTAGTTAGTTAGTTAGTTAGTTAGTTAGTTAGTTAGTTAGTTAGTTAGTTAGTTAGTTAGTTAGTTAGTAGTTAGTTAGTTAGTTAGTTAGTTAGTTAGTTAGTTAGTTAGTTAGTTAGTTAGTTAGTTAGTTAGTTAGTTAGTTAGTTAGTTAGTTAGTTAGTTAGTTAGTTAGTTAGTTAGTTAGTTAGTAGTTAGTTAGTTAGTTAGTTAGTTAGTTAGTTAGTTAGTTAGTTAGTTAGTTAGTTAGTTAGTTAGTTAGTTAGTTAGTAGTAGTTAGTTAGTTAGTTAGTTAGTTAGTTAGTTAGTTAGTTAGTTAGTTAGTTAGTTAGTTAGTTAGTTAGTTAGTTAGTTAGTTAGTTAGTTAGTAGTTAGTTAGTTAGTTAGTTAGTTAGTTAGTTAGTTAGTTAGTTAGTTAGTTAGTTAGTTAGTTAGTTAGTTAGTTAGTTAGTTAGTTAGTTAGTTAGTTAGTTAGTTAGTTAGTTAGTTAGTTAGTTAGTTAGTTAGTTAGTTAGTTAGTTAGTTAGTTAGTTAGTTAGTTAGTTAGTTAGTTAGTTAGTTAGTTAGTTAGTTAGTTAGTTAGTTAGTTAGTTAGTTAGTTAGTTAGTTAGTTAGTTAGTTAGTTAGTTAGTAGTTAGTTAGTTAGTAGTTAGTTAGTTAGTTAGTTAGTTAGTTAGTTAGTTAGTTAGTTAGTTAGTTAGTTAGTTAGTTAGTTAGTAGTTAGTTAGTTAGTTAGTTAGTTAGTTAGTTAGTTAGTTAGTTAGTTAGTTAGTTAGTTAGTTAGTTAGTTAGTTAGTTAGTTAGTTAGTTAGTTAGTTAGTTAGTTAGTTAGTTAGTTAGTTAGTTAGTTAGTTAGTTAGTTAGTTAGTAGTTAGTTAGTTAGTTAGTTAGTTAGTTAGTTAGTTAGTTAGTTAGTTAGTTAGTTAGTTAGTTAGTTAGTTAGTTAGTTAGTTAGTTAGTTAGTTAGTTAGTTAGTTAGTTAGTTAGTTAGTTAGTTAGTTAGTTAGTTAGTTAGTTAGTTAGTTAGTTAGTTAGTTAGTTGTTATTAATTTTTATTAATTTTTTTAAATCAACATAAAAATTAATAGACGTATTCCAAGCAAAGAAAGTACGGAAATGAACTAAATGTCCTTTTACTAAAGTTTTATCTGCTTTAGTTAGCACACTTTTTACATCATAAAATTTTGAAGGGACATTTTTTACACTTTTTAAAGCATTTTTTCCCTTTTTTTTCAATTAAGTAAAATACAAACAGTAATGGACCTCAAGAATGATGCTGATAGGTTGCTTAACACTTGACAGTTCATTGTTGTATGTGTTAATGGGAGAAATTCCTTAACCAAGTTAAGAAAGTAAATTCCATACCATTGTTATTACTGCATATTAACGGCAATTGACTTATCTAGCCAGTCATCTACTTTATATTAAGGGGAGGAAAAAAAGAAAATAAATTGAAATATTTTTAAAGTTATTTTGAAGATGACAGAATTTAAATATTTTTTGTTAAATATTTATGAATTTAATAAGTACAGATACTAAGGAAAATTTATTTAAAGTTTTGTATTCTTTAAAATAGTTTTTGCATATTCATAAAGCATATTGACTTGTCATTTTCAATAAAAATTTCTTTACACTTGTATGCCTTTATGAAAAATCCTTTACAATATGTTAAATTCTTACTTAGTAGAAATGGTAAAAAAACCTACACCCCATCAGGATTTAAAAACAACATAGCAAAAAACTATATTGCTTAGAAAAAAGAAAACCAACAACTGAACTGTAAATAGGACCCAAAGTGAGACAACAATAATACCCTTATAAACATGTCAATCATGTGAGTATTGAGTAGGATTTAATGACATCTCTCATTTCGTACCATTAACACATGTTTCGTTGGCCTTTTTTTGTTTTTTGCTGGTTATTTTATAGTTTTGGTCCTTATTTTTTGTGCTGTGTTGTAAAAATGGTAGCTATTGGGGGTTTGGGAAATAAAAATGTCAATAGTTTATTTTCAAATAAATGTTTATGAATATTTCTGTTTTGCATGTTGGTTCATTTCATTGTCAAAGGTCCTGGCAAAAACAATGTTGTAGTTTTTTTTTTGTAAAATGTGTGTAAATAAGCAAATCATTTGTTTTAAGTAAAAGGTCCTTTGTTATTTTTGTTTTCTTTTTGTATACTTTGTAATATTAAAGGGTTAAATTTCTATAAGTTAAATAAATAATTTCAACATTTATTTTGTTAAACACGATTTTGTTTTTAAATAATAATTGAAAGAACTTAAAGGGCAGACAGCATTAATGCTTTTAAGAAATTTATAACTAAAAGCTAAATTTATAACTAAACCCCCTTTCCTTCCAGCGATTCTAAACCATACACTATTTATGGTACTTTTGCTTGTACGGTACACTTTGGTTCCCGTATTCATTTAAAAACTACTCCACCCATCACTGATAACTGCTCTTATTAATTTTTACTTTTAAAATTAATATTTTAAGAGAGTTTTGCTCTCTCGTTTTTTATTTATTATTTGATAAATTATTAAAAGAGTTGCCATACTATTTATATGGTACTGGGGGTTGGTAAATGAACTGTTCCTCATAAAATTTGATGGATTAATTTAGATGAAGTCATTTTCTGAAAGGGGCTTTGTATGGGCCGGATCATTACAAAATTCCACAAGGTCTTCAAGGTTAGTATAAAACTTAGTTCTTTACTTTATCGAGATACAAGTATCATTATGAACTCAAAAGCCCTATTCGGGGGGTGAGGTTGTAAGGGGACTTGGTAAAATAATAGATCGAATTTAGCTATTTGCAATAAGCTTTGCCCTTGTTAAGAAACCATTTCATTTTACATGGACGGACGATCAGACAGACAAACAGACTGACAGACAGACAGAGAGACAGATAGACAGGAAAACAGACGGACGGACTAAATCAACTCAGAAAATTATTGGTATCACAAACCCACTATACACTTCCCACTAAAGTGGTGTATGATATAAAAATATGGCAACCCTGTTTTGATTATCTTTCGTGTTAAAATCTGTTTTGCCTTATTTTGATAGAATCAGTATTAGTCCAGAAGTGTTTAAATACGGTTATAACTTTTGTTCTTATTTAAAAAAATTTATGAGTAGTACATAACTAGATTTTATTATTTACTACAATAAATCTATAATCAATTGAATTGGTAACAAAATGCAATCTTTGGAACCTATAAATGTGAGTCTCAATTTTATTTCAACAAAGTTAAACAAAAACACTTACTAGCAAGATAAGAAAAAGTCTAAAGAGTATGGTGTAGAGAAAGAGATAAGTATTGAGAGTAGTACTCTCCGCATAACAACAAAATATTTACTCTTAAAAACATATACATATTTTGGCTTCTGATCAAGCTACATAAAATCTCCATACACACTACATGTAAAGAAAATAATGGTATAATAATTTCAATTTTAATATTTCTTCTATTTTTTAAATTCGCAGTACAGCGAAATAAGCATTAAGGTTCCCTGGGGCCATATAAGTGGTCGCTGGTATGGTGATCAAATGGAAAGACCTATCTTAGCCCTACATGGTTGGCTAGATAGTTGTGGAACATTTGCAAAGTTAGCTTCTCTTATTGCTCCATATCGTAGTATATTATGCATAGACTTACCTGGACATGGTCATTCCTCACATTTACCAGTTGGCATGCTCTATCATAATATAGAATTCGTGCGAGTTATTCTACGCATAATGCAGACCTACAAATGGAAAACTGTTAGTTTAATGGGTCATTCTATGGGCGGTTCTGTATGCTTTCATTTTGCTGCCTTCTATCCGGATCGTGTTGATATGGTCATAAGTTTGGATATAATCAAAAACTATTACTGGGAACCACACATATTTCCCACCGTAATAAGACATTCCATTGAAAAGGCTTTAGTTGACAATGAACGCCTACAAAAAGATAATCCCTCAGAGCCTCCTAGTTACTCCTTTGCAGAATGTGAACAACTGCTATATGAAGGTTCTTTGGAATCGGTAGAATTGGAAAATTGTAAATATATATTGGAGCGTAATATACAAAAATCGGAATTATATCCAGATAAATTCTATTTTTCACGTGATGGCCGTATGAAATATTTAAGTGAAATGAATCCCAATTGGGGTTTAAGTCTCGAAATGGCTAAACGAATTTGTGATCATTTTATGCCTTATTTGGTAATAAAAGGTGGTGAATCAAGAAATATCAGTGCTAAAGCTACACAATTAGACGAGTTTATGGTTAAGAATAATAAAAATTTTGAATGTCATATTTATCCAATGGGTACACATCATTTGCATTTGAATAATCCCAAACCGGTGGCACAATTGATAATACAATTTTTGCATAAATATGAAGAAAATTATTCGAAATTGGAAAAATCGAAACTTTAATTAATTTAAATTAAAGTTAATTTTATATATTAAACTTAATTTTATATATTAAACTTAGTAAAGTTGGGGTAATGTGTATTTTTTTTATAATATTTTTTTATAATATTTTATAATATTTTTGCAATATTAAAAAAATAAAAAACATATAAATTTTAATACTAGGTGAGTACATTGTCTGAGTAAGATTAACTAAGAAATTAATCTTTTATATTTGTTTCTCTTTTGTTTCTTTTAAATGTGTTTATCTCTTTTTATTTTTATTAGTATTCAATAAAAATACCTGATTAACCACATATGATTTCGTTTTTTGACACTCTCTTAATTAAGAGACAAAATATTTGTTCTCTTAAAAATGTACATTATCTAATTGAAATATTTTAGTTAAGATAAGTAAGAATGCTATATTCGGTTATGCCGAATCTTATATACCCTCCACTTTTAAGCTACTTCTTATAAAAGGTCCATCTAAATATTTTTAGATATTTAGGAAATTGTAAACGTTTAAATTTTGCTTCCGTAATTCGGGTACTATAATTTTGATGAGGTTAATAAATTTGTTATGGACCGATCAGATTCTATGAGAGCTATGACCTATTATGGACAGATCTGAAAAAATTCGGAAAATGATTTGTATATACACAAAACATATTCGTGTCGCATTTTATGCCGATAGCTGTATTTAACAAAGAAATATGTGCATTTAAGTGATTTTCAAAAGTTGACCTTATATGGGAGAAAGTTATAACTTTCTAAAGGTGGCTTTATCTATGAGGGATAGGTTCAATTATGGACCGATCCTCATAAAATTTTGTAGAACGATTTTTGTTCATATAAAACTAGTTTATGTTGAAATTCATCGCTGTTCTGTATTTTTAAGCCAGTAATTTGGGTTAAAGTAATTTTCTGAAGTGGACCTTGTACGAAAGGTAGGTCAATTACTCACCGATCCCCATAATATTTTGTAGACCGATTTTGGTTAATACACAACTTGCTCAAATCGAATTTTAGCATTATTATGCCAGTAATTAGCCTTAAAGTAATTTTCTGAAGAGGGTCAGATATGAACAGATCCTCATAAAATTTGGTAGACCGATTCTGGTTTATATACATCTTGTTTATGTCGAATTTATTGGCTCTACTCATATTTTTAATCCAGTAATGAGCGTTAAATTAATTTTCTGAAGGAGTACTGATATGGGAGATAAGTTCAATTATGAACCGATCCTCATAAAATCTAGTACACAGATTTTGGGTCTTATACAACTAATTTGTGTCGAATTTCGCCGCTATATTCGTACTTTTAAAACAATAATGTATGCTTAAACTGTATTCCGGGAGGGGCTAGGTAAAAACATTTACCGATATTGCCCATTTTCAATACCAACTGAACTGCAGCAATAGATATTTGTGCAAAATTTCAGCTCCATAGTTCTTTCCATTCGGACTCTATCGTGCTTTCAACAGACAGACAGACGGACGGACGGACATGGCTAGATCGTCTAAGAATTTAATAAGGATCCAGAATATATATAATTTGGATCTATATGACGTTTTTTATGGTGAGTATAAAAATACGCATGTAGAATTATATTAGGATATCCTTATATGACTTATTTATGACTGATCCGGAAAGATTTATATACACACAAAACTCTCAAGTCGAATTTTTTTCACAAAATGTGTTTCAGAAGTTGACCTTATGTGGGCGGTGTTACCAATTACACAGTGAGACAAAATAAACGAAAATTGAAATACCTGGAAAGTGACACTATTTTTCTGAAAGATGGATCCGAGTTGATAAAGAATCTGTTTTTGAAATTTGCGAAACACCTCACTAGTCTCCATATAAAACCTTCTTCAGAAAATTAAACGATTGTGCCCATTTTCTGAATGCACACATATTTCTCCAGGAAATAAAGGCCTCAGCTTCTGCTTCCTAAGTCCGTTGAGAACCTTTAAATCAGTTCAGATTGAACTAAGTTAAATACTTATATGTGCATAAAGGTACGAAAACCCTTATTTATGAGGTGTTTGGCAAAATTTCAAAAACAGATTCTAGTTGTAATCGGATCCACCTTTTACAGAAATAGTAACACTTTCCAGGTATTTATTTTTATCGCTTAGTATTATTTACCGATTGAAAAAAAAAATTAGCATGATGATGCACATGGATTGACAAACTTATATGCTATACTCTCTATTGTCATTGATAGTGGAGGAGGGTATTAAATATTTGGATCAACCGATTTTGTTTATTTTCTATGAGTATTTAATTTTGCAACAACAACAAATCTGGTTATGGGAGAAATAATTATTTATTTCAAGAGAAATTTTTCTTAAAAGAGACGGTCATTGGTTAAATAGAAAGATAAATATAAACACAACGTTGCCAACTAAGTGTTTTAACAAACCTTTTAAGTGCTTTTTTTATAAGCACTTAAAGAAAGTGTTAATTTTTAACGGAAAAAATATAAAAACCGCTTAGAGTGAAATTTCCATCCGTATGTCTTACGTTATAAGACCACTTTACCACTATAATTCCGATACTGACTATTATTTTATAACACATTTATATAAGGTGGTGTTTGCTTAGATCTGGAGTAAAAGTTTGACAATATTTTAAAAATCTGGCAAGCTTTTTCTTAACTTATCTCTTATTTACGAGAAATTAAAGATTTAAAGATTAATTATTATTTCTTTAGAATTTTGTCTAAAGGTAACAAATGGCTCTATTATTAGTTATATTAAATATAATTCGGCAAAAACATGTCTAAGAAAACAGTTTTGCACCACTTTTATAGCGAAGAATAGTGGAAAAGATTAAAATCCATTTAAAATAATAATTCTACAAGAAATGAGCTCAAAAATTAAGGTAAATGATCTAAACTTACAAGAAAATAACAAAATTATTACTTTTATTTTAATTTTCAGTACGAAGAATTACAAATTCCGCTACGTACAGGCTACATAGCTGCTTGCTGGTATGGTAATCGTAATGAAAGACCTATTCTGGCCCTGCATGGCTGGCAAGACAACGCGGGATCATTTGCATTACTGGCTCCGAAGTTAGGTCAACATGTTGCCATTTTAGCTATAGATTTACCGGGTCATGGTAGATCTTCTCATTTTCCTGCCGGTTTAATTTACCACACCTCCGATTATGTGAGAGTAATTAAAGAAATTATGACTTATTATAAATGGTCAAAAATATCTCTTATTGGTCACTCAATGTCTTGTGCCATTATCTATCATTTTGCTGCTTTATTTCCGGAATTAGTTGATATAATTATTAGCATAGACGTTTTGCATACCAGATATTTCACCTTGGATCAACAAATAAACACTTTAAATTTTTGTATAGAAAAATTCCTCATCGATACAGAACGTAAAGTGAAAAACCAAATGCAAGGCGACGAACCTCCTAGCTACACTTTTGCAGAATTAGAAAAAATGATATATGAAGCCTCCGAAAGATCAGTGGATGTGGATAAAGCTAAATTTATATTACAACGTAATATAACATTGTCCAAAAAACAACCCCATAAATATTATTTTTCCCGAGATGGTGGTATTAAGTTCCTGCTGGAAACCTATACAGAACCAAAATTAACCGAGCTTATGGCCAAGAGAATGTGTAACATTAAATGGTTGGTTTTAAAAGCTGAACATTCGTATCACTTAAACGAGGAGCAGGCCACAACTAAGAGGATTTTACAGCTTCTTAAAGAAAATAATCCAAATTTCTTTTTTTATAAAATACCGGGAGTAAAACATCACTGCCATTTAACTGATGTGGAAAAAGTTGAGGAATATATTATGCCCTTTATAAAAAAATATCGGCCAGCGGAATATTTGAATTATGGTGGAATAAGCAAATTGTAATTATGTCTTTCATTTACATTTAATAAATGTTTCTTTTATTACATTTGTAATAATTAGTTTTAATGTGCATATGTATATGTCAACTGAACCAACTTTGAAACAGATGTTTTCCGATCGGGATGATATTTGCCAGTGTTGCCAATTTAACGTTTTCCAGTCAAATCTGAGGTTTATGATATGGCAATTGAGGGAAAAATGCGTTAAGCGGTCTTTAGTCTAGTCTATAGTCTAGTCTATAGTCTAGTCTATAGTCTAGTCTATAGTCTAGTCTATAGTCTAGTCTATAGTCTAGTCTATAGTCTAGTCTATAGTCTAGTCTATAGTCTAGTCAATAGTCTAGTCTATAGTCTAGTCTATAGTCTAGTCTATAGTCTAGTCAATAGTCTAGTCTATAGTCTAGTCTATAGTCTAGTCTATAGTCTAGTCTATAGTCTAGTCTATAGTCTAGTCTATAGTCTAGTCTATAGTCTAGTCTATAGTCTAGTCTATAGTCTAGTCTATTCTATAGTCTAGTCTATAGTCTAGTCTATAGTCTAGTCTATAGCCTGGTCTATAGTCTAGTCTATAGCCTAGTCTATAGTCTAGTCTATAGTCTAGTCTATAGTCTAGTCTATAGTCTAGTCTGTAGTATAGTCTAGTCTAGTCTATAGTCTAGTCTATAGTCTAGTCTATAGTCTAGTCTGTAGTATAGTCTAGTCTATAGTCTAGTCTATAGTCTAGTCTATAGTCTAGTCTATAGTCTAGTCTATAGTCTAGTCTATAGTCTAGTCTATAGTCTAGTCTATAGTCTAGTCTATAGTCTAGTCTATAGTCTAGCCTATAGTCTAGTCTATAGTCTAGTCTATAGTTTAGTCTATAGTCTAGCCTATAGTCTAGTCTATAGTCTAGTCTATGGTCTAGTCTATAGTCTGGTCTATAGTCTAGTCTATAGTCTAGTCTATAGTCTAGTCTATAGTCTAGTCTATAGTCTAGTCTATAGTTTAGTCTATAGTCTAGTCTACAGTCTAGTCTATAGTCTAGTCTATAGTCTAATCTATAGTCTAGTCTATAGTCTAATCTATAGTCTAGTCTATAGTCTAATCTATAGTCTAGTCTATAGTCTAGTCTATAGTCTAGTCTATAGTCTGGTCTATAGTCTAGTCTATAGTCTAGTCTATAGTCTAGTCTATAGTCTAGTCTATAGTCTAGTCTATAGTCTAGTCTAGTCTATAGTCTAGTCTATAGTCTAGTCTATAGTCTAGTCTATAGTCTAGTCTATAGTCTAGTCTATAGTCTAGTCTATAGTCTAGTCTATAGTCTAGTCTATAGTCTAGTATAGTCTAGTCTATAGTCTAGTCTATAGTCTAGTCTATAGTCTAGTCTATAGTCTAGTCTATAGTCTAGTCTATAGTCTAGTCTATAGTCTAGTCTATAGTCTAGTCTATAGTCTAGTCTATAGTCTAGTCTATAGTCTAGTCTATAGTCTAGTCTATAGTCTAGTCTATAGTCTAGTCTATAGTCTAGTCTATAGTCTAGTCTATAGTCTAGTCTATAGTCTAGTCTATAGTCTAGTCTATAGTCTAGTCTATAGTCTAGTCTATAGTCTAGTCTATAGTCTAGTCTATAGTCTAGTCTATAGTCTAGTCTATAGTCTAGTCTATAGTCTAGTCTATAGTCTAGTCTATAGTCTAGTCTATAGTCTAGTCTATAGTCTAGTCTATAGTCTAGTCTATAGTCTAGTCTATAGTCTAGTCTATAGTCTAGTCTATAGTCTAGTCTATAGTCTAGTCTATAGTCTAGTCTATAGTCTAGTCTATAGTCTAGTCTATAGTCTAGTCTATAGTCTAGTCTATAGTCTAGTCTATAGTCTAGTCTATAGTCTAGTCTATAGTCTAGTCTATAGTCTAGTCTATAGTCTAGTCTATAGTCTATAGTCTAGTCTATAGTCTAGTCTATAGTCTAGTCTATAGTCTAATCTATAGTCTAGTCTATAGTCTAGTCAATAGTCTAGTCTATAGTCTAGTCTATAGTCTAGTCTATAGTCTAGTCTATAGTCTAGTCTATAGTCTAGTCTATAGTCTAGTCTATAGTCTAGTCTATAGTCTAGTCTATAGTCTAGTCTATAGTCTAGTCTATAGTCTAGTCTATAGTCTAGTCTATAGTCTAGTCTATAGTCTAGTCTATAGTCTAGTCTATAGTCTAGTCTATAGTCTAGTCTATAGTCTAGTCTATAGTCTAGTCTATAGTCTAGTCTATAGTCTAGTCTATAGTCTAGTCTATAGTCTAGTCTATAGTCTAGTCTATAGTCTAGTCTATAGTCTAGGTCTATAGTCTAGTCTATAGTCTAGTCTATAGTCTAGTCTATAGTCTAGTCTATAGTCTAGTCTATAGTCTAGTCTATAGTCTAGTCTATAGTCTAGTCTATAGTCTAGTCTATAGTCTAGTCTATAGTCTAGTCTATAGTCTAGTCTATAGTCTAGTCTATAGTCTAGTCTATAGTCTAGTCTATAGTCTAGTCTATAGTCTAGTCTATAGTCTAGTCTATAGTCTAGTCTATAGTCTAGTCTATAGTCTAGTCTATAGTCTGGTCTATAGTCTAGTCTATAGTCTAGTCTATAGTCTAGTCTATAGTCTAGTCTATAGTCTAGTCTATAGTTTAGTCTATAGTCTAGTCTACAGTCTAGTCTATAGTCTAGTCTATAGTCTAATCTATAGTCTAGTCTATAGTCTAATCTATAGTCTAGTCTATAGTCTAATCTATAGTCTAGTCTATAGTCTAGTCTATAGTCTAGTCTATAGTCTGGTCTATAGTCTAGTCTATAGTCTAGTCTATAGTCTAGTCTATAGTCTAGTCTATAGTCTAGTCTATAGTCTAGTCTAGTCTATAGTCTAGTCTATAGTCTAGTCTATAGTCTAGTCTATAGTCTAGTCTATAGTCTAGTCTATAGTCTAGTCTATAGTCTAGTCTATAGTCTAGTCTATAGTCTAGTCTATAGTCTAGTCTATAGTCTAGTCTATAGTCTAGTCTATAGTCTAGTCTATAGTCTAGTCTATAGTCTAGTCTATAGTCTAGTCTATAGTCTAGTCTATAGTCTAGTCTATAGTCTAGTCTATAGTCTAGTCTATAGTCTAGTCTATAGTCTAGTCTATAGTCTAGTCTATAGTCTAGTCTATAGTCTAGTCTATAGTCTAGTCTATAGTCTAGTCTATAGTCTAGTCTATAGTCTAGTCTAGTAGTCTATAGTCTAGTATAGTCTAGTCTAGTATAGTCTATCGTCTAGTCTATAGTCTAGTCTATAGTCTAGTCTATAGTCTAGTCTATAGTCTAGTCTATAGTCTAGTCTATAGTCTAGTCTATAGTCTAGTCTATAGTCTAGTCTATAGTCTAGTCTAGTCTAGTCTATAGTCTAGTCTATAGTCTAGTCTATAGTCTAGTCTATAGTTAGTCTATAGTCTAGTCTATAGTCTAGTCTATAGTCTAGTCTATAGTCTAGTCTATAGTCTAGTCTATAGTCTAGTCTATAGTCTAGTCTATAGTCTAGTCTATAGTCTATCTATAGTCTAGTCTATAGTCTAGTCAATAGTCTAGTCTATAGTCTAGTCTATAGTCTAGTCTATAGTCTAGTCTATAGTCTAGTCTATAGTCTAGTCTATAGTCTAGTCTCTATAGTCTAGTCTATAGTCTAGTCTATAGTCTAGTCTATAGTCTAGTCTATAGTCTAGTCTATAGTCTAGTCTATAGTCTAGTCTATAGTCTAGTCTATAGTCTAGTCTATAGTCTAGTCTATAGTCTAGTCTATAGTCTAGTCTATAGTCTAGTCTATAGTCTAGTCTATAGTCTAGTCTACAGTCTAGTATAGTCTAGTCTATAGTCTAGTCTATAGTAGTCTATAGTCTAGTCTATAGTCTAGTCTATAGTCTAGTCTATAGTCTAGTCTATAGTCTAGTCTAGTCTAGTCTATATAGTCTAGTCTAGTATAGTCTAGTCTAGTCTAGTCTATAGTCTAGTCTAGTCTACAGTCTAGCCTGTAGTCTAGTCTATAGTCTAGTCTATAGTATAGTCTATAGTCTAGTCTATAGTCTAGCCTGTAGTCTAGCCTAGTCTAGTCTATAGTCTAGTCTATAGTCCAGTCTATAATCTAGTCTATAGTCTAGTCAACAGTATAGTCTATAAAAACTAGTTTATAGTCTAGTCTATAGTCTTGTCTGTTTTATTTGGTCCAATCTGATAAATTATTAAATAACACCTCGTTGATAATCACCTTAAAATTTCCTTAATCCCATTTTGTTTTTGACTAAAAAATTTTTGTCTGAATTTATCCGCAATATTCTTTTAAAAAGAACTACAAAAATATGCCAACAACAACATTTATTTAAGTTTAACTTTTGTCTGTTTCTCATTTCAAAACTAATAAAAAAGCTTCTAAAACAAAAGATTGATTGTCTCTATGGGTATTTTTCTAGAATTGATGGAATGTTTTTTTTTGCCATTCTTTAAAACTATGTTCTCCTATTTATATATTGTATTTTATTCTACAATTTTTGAACAGATTTGTACAAAATTGTTGCTATTTTGTTTAATAACATTGATCCTTGAACATGAACTGGTTGTTGATAAGAATGAAAAATAGTTAAAGTTTTTATTCTATGTTTCTTTTTGTCTGTTTGTTTGTAGTTTTGAAATTGAATAGAGGAATTCATCAATCAAACTGTGTGTCTGTGTATATTTGTTTTTTTTTTCACTTCCTTCTTTTAAAAATCTCTAATAAAATTCAAAAACTATTCATACTGACACACATTCAATTAGTTATTGGTATTAACAAAATACGTTTGTTTGAAGAAAAACAATTTTTTTGGTGAAAAGTTGAAACCACGCAACTAATATGTTTTTAAACAAAAACAAGTTAGAGTGCTATATTCGGCTGAGCCGAATCTTAAATACCCTCCACCAGCAACTTTTGTATTAAAACATTACTAATTAATAAAATATTTGTAGAAATAAGTTTTCTCATGTCATAAATAGAAAAAACCCAAGATTTAAACATCTTAAATCTACTACAATTCCAAGATTTATTGAACATTAGAAACGCCACTTCCTTTTAAATTTTTATAGCGCACTAAGATATGCTTTAGCGATATCTAGTATTTGCATGTGTGTGAAAGATTTAAGGATTTTCAAAATACATACATATATATAATTTTGTTCTACACAAATTTATAATGCAAATAGTTAAATACGGTTAAAGCGCTTTCAGGGGCAGGACCTAGTATGAGAAATATGACCAAATATAGACCGATCGTGAAAAATTTTTGAAATAACATTAAGTGCTTTTTGCATTACAAGATAGTATTTATGAACAAAAATAGTATTTATTTATATCATTATTTGGTAATGAGTTATGTGCCTTTAAGTGTTTTTCTGAAAGGGACCTTGTATGGGAGCTATGATCAATTATGGATCGATAGGAAAACAATTTCACAGTAATATTTCTCTGTATATGAGCAATATTTCTGCCAAACTTTATATGGATATCTTAATTTAGTAATGAGTTATGCGCGTTTAAGTGATTTTCGGGAGGGGACCTTGTATGGGAGCTATGACCAATTATGGACCGATCGGAAAAAAATTTCACAGTAATATTTCTGTGCATATGGACAATACTTATACCAAATTTTATATGGATATCTTAATTTAGTAATGAGTTATGAGCGTTTAAGTGATTTTCGGGAGGGCACCTTGTATGGGAGCTATGACCAATTATGGACCGATCGGAAAAAAATTTCACAGCAATATTTCTATGCATATGGGCAATACTTATACTAAATTTTATATGGATATCTTAATTTAGTAATGAGTTATGCGCGTTTAAGTGATTTTCGGGAGGGGACCTTGTATGGGAGCTATGACCAATTATGGACCGATCGGAAAAAACTTTCACGGTAATATTTCTATGCATGTGGGCAATACTTGTACCAAATTTTATATGGATATCTTAATTTAGTTATGAGTTATGCGCGTTTAAGTGATTTTCGGGAGGGGACCTTGTATGGGAGCTATGACCAATTATGGACCGATCGGAAAAAAATTTCACGGTAATAGTTCTATGCATGTGGGCAATACTTGTACCAAATTTTATATGGATATCTTAATTTAGTTATGAGTTATGCGCGTTTAAGTGATTTTCGGGAGGGGACCTTGTATGGGAGCTATGACCAATTATGGACCGATCGGAAAAAAATTTCACGGTAATATTTCTATGCATGTGGGCAATACTTGTACCAAATTTTATATGGATATTTTAATTTAGTTGTGAGTTATGCGCGTTTAAGTGATTTTCGGGAGGGGACCTTGTATGGGAGCTATGACCAATTATGGACCGATCGGAAAAAAATTTCACGGTAATATTTCTATGCATGTGGGCAATACTTGTACCAAATTTTATATGGATATCTTAATTTAGTTATGAGTTATGCGCGTTTAAGTGATTTTCGGAAGGGGACCTTGTATGGGAGCTATGACCAATTATGGACCGATCCATAAAATTTTTCCTCTGGAAGAATTCTATTGACATAAGATTTTAATTTGTGAAATTTTGTGAAGATATCGACATTGTAGCGGAAGTTATTAACAAAAAACCCATTTTCCGGGAATTTGTACTTTTGTATGGGAGGTATATGAAATTGTGGACCGATTCTGGCAATTTTCAGCAGGGATCAAGATCTTGTGCAGAAACGAATATATGGTGATTTCCATGAAATTATCTTGCATAGTTTTCGAGAAAATTATATCATAATGTGTAAAAAATGCTTATTTTTTTCCGAGGTTGTTTTAAATTTTGATTCATAACTTTTCCCGGTGTGAACCAATTTTGCCCATTTGCAATACCAAACAACTTAGGAAAATGAAGAACATTTTGGGTGAATTTGGTTAAACTCTATTGCTTCGTTTTATCGTGAGCGTGTTTTACACAGACAGACGGACAGACGGACAGACGGACATAGCTAAATCGACTCAGAATTTGATAAGGACCCAGAATATATATACTTTGTTGGGAATGACAAAGTTATATATACCCTCTATCACCACTGATGGTGGTGGAGGGTATAAATAGTTATACCAGCAAATTTTTATACCCTCCACCACCATCAGTGGTGATAGAGGGTATATATAACTTTGTCATTCCGTGTGTAACACCAAGAAATATTCATCTGAGACCCAACAAAGTATATATATTCTGGGTCCTTATCAAATTCTGAGTCGATTTAGCTATGTCCGTCTGTCCGTCTGTCCGTCTGTCTGTGTAAAACACGCTCACGATAAAACGAAGCAATAGAGCTTAACCAAATTCACCCAAAATGTTCTTCATTTTCCTAAGTTGTTTGGTATTGCAAATGGGCAAAATCGGTTCACATCGGGAAAAGTTATGAATCAAAATTTAAAACAACCTCGGAAAAAAATAAGCATTTTTTACACATTCTGATGTAGTTTTCTCGAAAACTATGCAAGATAATTCCATGGAAATCACCACACATTCGTTTCTGTACAAGATCTTGATCCCTGCTGAAAATTACCAGAATCGGTCCACAATTTCATATACCTCCCATACAAAAGTACATATTCCCGGAAAATGGGTTTTTTGTTAATAACTTCCGCCACAATGTCGATATCTTCACAAAATTTTATAAATTAATATCCTATGTCAATAGAATTCTTTCAGAAGAAAAATTTTATGGATCGGTCCATAATTGGACATAGCTCCCATACAAGGTCCCCTCCCGAAAATCACTTAAACGCGCATAACTCATTACTAAATTAAGATATCCAAATAAAATTTGGTACAAGTATTGCCCATATGCATAGAAATATTACTGTAAAAATTTTTTCCGATCGGTCCAAAATTGGTCATAGCTCCCATACAAGGCCCCCTCCCGAAAATCACTTAAACGCGCTTAACTCATAACTAAATTAAGATATCCAAATAAAATTTGGTGTAAGTGTTGCCCATATGCATAGAAATATTGTTGTGAAATTTTTTTCCGATCGGTCCATAATTAATCATAGCTCCCATACAAGGTCCCCTTCCGAAAATCACTTAAACGCGCATAACTCATTACTAAATTAAGATATCCAAATAAAATTTGGTGTAAGTATTGCCCATATGCATAGAAATATTACTGTGAAAGTTTTTTCCGATCGGTCCATAATTGGTCATAGCTCCCATACAAGGTCCCCTCCCGAAAATCACTTAAACGCGCATAACTCAGTACTAAATTAAGATATCCATATAAAATTTGGTATAAGTATTGCCCATATGCATAGAAATATTACTGTGATATTTTTTTACGATCGGTCCATAATTGGTCATAGCTCCCACACAAGGTCCCCTCCCGAAAATCACTTAAACGCGCTTAACTCATAACTAAATTAAGACATCCATATAAAATTTGGTACAAATATTACTCATATGCACAGAAATTTTGTTGTGAAATTTTTTTCCGATCGGTCCATAATTGATCATAGCTCCCATACAAGGTCCCCTCCCGAAAATCACTTAAACGCGCATAACTCATTACTAAATTAAGATATCCAAATAAAATTTGGTGTAAGTATTGCCCATATACATAGAAATATTACTGTGAAAGTTTTTTCCGATCGATCCATAATTGGTCATAGCTCCCATACAAGGTCCCCTCCCGAAAATCACTTAAACGCGCTTAACTCATAACTAAATTAAGATATCCATATAGAATTTGGTACAAATATTACTCATATGCACAGAAATTTTGTTGTGAAATTTTTTTCCGATCGGTCCATAATTGATCATAGCTCCCATACAAGGTCCCCTCCCGAAAATCACTTAAACGCGCATAACTCAGTACTAAATTAAGATATCCATATAAAATTTGGTATAAGTATTGCCCATATGCATAGAAATATTACTGTGATATTTTTTTACGATCGGTCCATAATTGGTCATAGCTCCCACACAAGGTCCCTCCCGAAAATCACTTAAACGCGCTTAACTCATAACTAAATTAAGACATCCATATAAAATTTGGTACAAATATTACTCATATGCACAGAAATTTTGTTGTGAAATTTTTTTCCGATCGGTCCATAATTGATCATAGCTCCCATACAAGGTCCCCTCCCGAAAATCACTTAAACGCGCATAACTCATTACTAAATTCAGATATCCATATAAAATTTGGTACAAGTATTGCCCATATGCATAGAAATATTACTGTGAAATTTTTTTCGATCGGTCCATAATTGGTCATAGCTCCCATACAAGGTCCCCTCCCGAAAATCACTTAAACGCGCATAACTCATTACGTAATTAAGATACCCATATGGCACAAATATTACTCATATGCACAGAAATATTACAGATAATTTTTTTTCCGATCGGTCCATAGCTCCCATACAAGGTCCCCTCCCGAAAATCGCTTAAACGCACATAACTCATTACTAAATTAAGATATCCATATAAAGTTTGGCAAAAATATTGCTCATATACAGTGAAATATTACTGTGAAATTGTTTTCCTATCGATCCATAATTGATCATAGCTCCCATACAAGGTCCCTTTCAGAAAAACACTTAAAGGCACATAACTCATTACCAAATAATGATATAAATAAATACTATTTTTGTTCATAAATACTATTTTGTAATGCAAAAAGCACTTAATGTTATTTCAAAAATTTTTCACGATCGGTCTATATTTAGTCATATCTCTCATACTAGGTCCTGCCCCTAAAAGCGCTTTAACGGTATTTAACTATTTGCATTATCAATTTGTGTAGAACAAAATTATATATATGTATGTATTTTGAAAATCCTTAAATCTTTCACACACATGCATACATGCAAATACTAAATATCGCTAAAGCATATCTTAGGGCGCTATTAAAAATTTAAAAGAAAGTGGCGTTTCTAATGTTCAATAAATCTTGGAATTGTAGTAGATTTAAGCTGTTTAAATATTGGGATTTTTCTATTTAAGACATGAGAAAATTTATTTCTACAAATATTTTATTAATTAGAAATGTATTAATACAAAAGTTGCTGGTGGAGGGTATTTAAGATTCGGCTCAGCCGAATATAGCACTCTAACTTGTTTTCTATATTACTGATGATGATTAGAATCATAAGTTCATACTCAAAAAACGCATTAACGTATTTACTGAAGATTAATTAATATTAAGAATTGTTTCACTAAATATGCAATATGTATTTAAGTAAAATGTAGAACGAGCAAAATAGTTTCACATCCAGTGACATGAACTATTTACATATTTTTTTTTTTTTTTTCTTATGAAAAGTTTTTTGAATATTTATGAAATAGCGACATCAAAGAAATAGATAAAATTTCTCTGAAGAAAAAAAGTAACAAGAAAAACATGAAGACATGAAAACATGCAAAAAGCTCTTGAAATGTACTTGTATAAAACATTCTAATGCCCCCGAGTTAGAGGAATCACTTCAATTAACTCCAATAACCAGAAGGTGCAAAGGTGAAAAACTTTAATTTGCCTATTCAAAACAAAGGAAATGTAAAAGATAAAATTAGAAAGATAACAAGCAAAGAATGTCGTATTCATGTAGGCGAACTTTTTACCTATCATCTTTCAACAAACACATGGACATAGCTAGATCGTGTTAGAACCTTAAAAGAACTCAAAAGTATGATGGCCCATTTCAATACCAAAATCAGCAAAAAAAATTTTAATATCTTCTTGATTTTTTAGAGTCAACTTGAATTTTGTTGTACTTTATAATTGTAAAAAACTATTTTTTTTTTTAGTTGACCCAAATAGTTAAATGAGAAATCTGACAATGTATAAATTATTTAAAAATTTTTCACTATATTAACAAAAGCAAAAGGAATTAAAAATATAAATATTATGCAGTTATTTTCCAGTTATTTTTTTTATTGCTGGACTTTGTTGTAAACATGTGAGTAAATTAAACATTTAAGAATATAATACCATTACAAAAACTACTGCAATGTAGTCCATTTTAAAAATGCCTATAAATACAATAAATATAAGTTTACCAAAAAAGAGTCATCTACCAAAAAGGGAAAAAAATAAAAAACAAACATTTTTATAAACCCTCTGTAGACTACATTCATATGTACACACTAGAGTGACCGCAAAAAGTCAATGTTGGAATCTTGTTGTCCTTAACCCCACAAAATGATTCCACTTTCCACATACTAATATATAGCCGAAACTTGAGCTCGATTAATAAACGTTAACACGTGCCGCCAGTCGCTCAAAGTTTGAATAAATCCAAATTTTGGGCTAAAAGCTAACATATGAAGCTATAACTCCAGAACGGATAATAATAGAAACACACTTAATACCTCAAAACAAAGCTAATATTGTACTTCAAAATTTATATTATATACATAATTCTTGTTACTTTAAGTCAAACAGAGTTACAACAGATTTTGTCTCCAAAAATGTTAATAAAAATTCCCCAGGCCATTAACATGTCTCAGAGCACTTGATTAGGAAATGTGGAAAAAAAAATTTAACTTATTTTGGCAAATATTCTAATAAAACTATTTTATTACATAAAATATATCTATATTTACTCGAATATAAGTTTTTATGCTTAAAAGATATCGTGGACCTGTTCTCAGCTATGATAAAAAAAAAATATTTTTTTACACGGCAGTTTCAAAACTCCATTTTCAGTTTTTTTAAATCTTTGTTAAACAAATTTTAATATTTTTGAAAAATCACCGGGGAATTTATGGCCAACTGATTAGGGAATAAAACTGTGAAAAAATTAGGTCAATACCTCTTATAGTTAAGCTGTACCTGCGATTTGAACTCTTCGAATTTCGCGAAAAACTTATTTTTTTTGTAATATTTTACAAAAATGTCCTAATTCTTTACTGTTATACATTTTAAACAAAATATTTACAGAATATTATTTCTTATGTAATATAAAATATGTCCCTAAATTTATATATAAATCGGGAAATCGTAAGGCGTAAACTTTGGAGGTCAAAGTTCAAATTTTTCAATATTTGGAAATTTTCAATGAAACATATCGAAATATTATTTATTTGTTGGCCTTATTTACTAAAATTACAAGAATTTATAGCATATGGACCGATATTTCAAATAACAACAAAAAAATTAAAATTAACCCTTATATTAACTTTGTTTTGAGGTACTAAGTGTGTTTCTGTTATTTACCGTTCTGGAGTTATAGCTTCATATGTTTGCTTTTTTGGCAAAAATTTGGATTTTTTCAAACTTTGAGCGATGAGCGGCGGAAAGGGGAAGAATCATTTTGTGGGGTTAAGACGAACAAGATTCCAACATTTGTTTCTACCCATATAAGATCCGGTCAGTCTAGCACACACATATACTACACACTTATTATGGGCCACGAATAGGTTTAGTCTTAATATTTTGTATAAATAGTTATATAAATATAATTAAAAATAATTGAGTATTATTTACCTAATATGGGTATATAATATAGCTGATGACCTTGTAAATACCTCATGAAATCGAATCCTTTTTGAAGGCCTCAAATAAATTACGATCACACCCAAATAACATATATCTGTTTTATATATAATGTAATATAAATGTTTAGTAAATTCTTAAATATTTGTTCTTTAATCTTGACTTTAAACATACATATGTATACATATGTTTTTGTATGTATTTTAAATTTTGTTGTCGAAATTAACTTTTCCAGCATTTTACAAAAATTTACTTTGTAAATACTTGTAAAGGCTATAACAGCAAATATAGTAATCTCCACTTATATAAAAAAATATTTTTTAGTAATACACATTACTTTTGGTTTAAGAAGTTTTGTAGTAAAACGGCAATATGTTTTCCTTACAGAAAATGTAAAACAAATTTGAATTAAACTGAAGAAGGGGTTTTTTCAGTAAAACCAAAGTAGAAATCTACAATATACAATTCAATTTTAATTATAAGACTTTTACAAACTGAAGAAGTATCTAACTGATCTTAAGCATTCAACAAACGCAACCATAAAGCATTCTTAGGTTAGTTCTTGAAAAAATGATATAAATGGTTTTGCTTCTAATGTTTTTGCAAGTCAATGAGTATATGTTTGTATATGAAGTTATTTTTGAGCTATACATAGTATATTTATATGCATACAAATTTGTTTGTCAGTACAAAAGTCTTTAATTTAAGGAAATAAAGTTTTATAAACATGTATTCAACATTTTTTATTGTCTTGTTAGTTTACTTTTGCATAGTGGTTCAAAATAAAAATATTCTGTAAATAAGATCTTGGTTTTGGTAAAGTCTTAAACTAGAATTTTTCAATAACATAAGATCAGCTTTTAAATAGATACATATGTTCAATTCACAATCGATGTTGTAGCGTTGTATGTCAGCAGCTGCTACAATAGTCATAACAATGTTGTTGGTATTTTCTATGCAAAAGCTCTATACAACTCTTACGACAATTTTTCATATGTTTTTCGAATGTTGTAAGAAAGTTTAGTGTTGCCAATTGTTTTTTTCAACATATAAACAAAATATTCAAAAGATTTTAGCATAAAAAACGATAAAGTGGTAACACTGAAATCAAAAACAAACAGCTGTTTACCAAAACAAAAAAACTAAAATTTGATTAAAAACAGTTTAAAATGTTTAATAAAGAAAATGAAAGAATTGAAAATTCAAAGAAATTAATTTGGTTTATTTCGCTTGTTTAATTATATTAAAATTTTTTTTTTTTTTTTTATCTTTTGACATTGTTATGTATATTTGTTTTGATTGTTTTTTTTTTTTCATTGAGAACATAAACTTACGACTTGCTGCAAAGATCTGTTCACAATCACTGTTACTACACTTTAGTAGGTACAATATACAACTTGATTGTGAATTGAACAATAGAATTTGTTTTCAAAATAATTTTATTCTGAACCACAGTGTGTTGTACATAAGAATAAATGCTATCAGGAATCAACTTGTCAACATCAAGGTTTTGTAAATACTATGTAAACATGGATGAGGAAAAAATAATGAAAATTCTTTTATATGTATATGTATGTACTTTGAAACTTTGTTATAAACTAAAGGTTATTGCAGTTTTCTCTATATGTAGGTGTATGTATTTAAATTTGGAGTATGGTCGGCCGTTCCTTTATATAAATTAATGGTAAAAATTGTTTACAATTGTTGAACTCATAAATAATGCAGCTTTCATGCATATATGTTCTGGACGTATGTATTTCAAAATCATATATTGGACTAAGCAAGTGAGGCCATTAGGGTGTTTTATTAGACTATAAGATTAAAGTTAAATCGCAGGTACTTTCAAGTCAGTTATGGGGGCTAAATATGGCCAGATGAACGCCATACTGCACAACAAATATTTTCAGATGTCAGGAACTAACTAAAATATTTATGAGTATTTTGGAAGTATTCCGAGTATCACTTGTATGGGGTAGATCTTGTCCGTATCCAATAAAAAGCTAACCTTACCTATATATATGGAATATGAACAAAATTGAGCCCTTTATAACTGGAACTTACAGTCAACAGATGGACGGACAAGCAGACAGACGATCGTCCTAGAATCGATTGTGGATCTATTATAAATATGTAACAAATGAAATGTCGAAATCAATATACCCTGTATATTGATCAACATATTAAAACAATTACACTTATCAAGTTTGTTAAACAAAATGTCAATATTTAGTCTGACTTTGTATCTAGATATTTTAAACATAGTACACATATACATACGTACTTATACAATATACAAACTCTCATATAGTTATTAATTAAGTTTCTGAAATTTTACTAAAATATCTTGATTGAAATGCTGTTATTAGAAATACATCATTGCCCAGTAAATATATTTTTTAAATTTTTTTAATCATAATCGAGTTATTTCTAAGTATTCGACACAATTTGAATACTAATTTACCTAGGCGATCATTTTGTGATCAAAACTTATATTTTTTGAGAGTTACTCTTCTAAAAGAGTCTTTTATGACTAATAAATTTTCGATTTATATTTTAGTAATTTTTTAACATTTAATGTGCCAAATATTAATCACTTTTAGGTCACCATAACTAGTCGAAAAAGTATCTTCCATTTACTGACTGGGTTGTAAACAAATATCTGTTATAACTATAACAAGTAAGAAAGTATAGTCGGGCGTGGCCGACCATATGATACCCTACACCAGTTATGAATATTAAATGTGATTTATTTTCCATAATAAAGCATTTATCTTCAATATTCCCTTGTTCTGATACATTTAAGCAATTTATGGATGAAAAACTAATTTTCTGAAAGAGGCTTTATATGGGGGCTAGGGGCAAATATGGACCAAGAACGATAAAATTTTGTGAATATATTTATATTTACATAATATTTTATTGTGCTGAATTTCATCGCGATATTTGTGTTTATAAGCTAATTTGGGACATTCAAGTAATTTTCTCAAGGGGACTTTGTATGGGAGCTAGGGTCAAATGTGGCCCGATCTTTATGAAATTTGGCAGGGTCATCTAGACTTCTATAAAACTTAGTTGTGCCGTATTTTATCGATATATCGGTATATTTAACATAATTATGAGCTCAGAAGCCCTTTTCGGGGGGTTCTGTTCTATGGGGGCTAGGTGAAATAATGGACCGATTTTAACCATTTTCAATAGGTGACAAATTTCATCCAATTGTCTTGAAAATTGCGACCTGTACTTTGCGCAAAAGGTTTACATGGACAGCCAGCCAGACGGACGGACGGGCGGACATAGCTTAATCGACTCAGAAAACGATTCTAAGCCGATTGGTATACATTAAGGTGGGTCTAGGACGAATATTTTTGTATGTTACAAACATCAGCACAAATCCAATATACCCTCCCCACTAAAGTGGTGTAGGGTATAAAAATAGGTAGGTAATCATTTGTATTTTACTTATCAACAATACTGTATAAGGCTGCTTCAAACTTAAATGTCGAATTTTTAACAAGAATCTTTCAATGGAATAAAGAAAGCTATTACTGATAATTATTCCGAATTTTAAAACAGAAAAGGTCAATATATCTACATTGTTGTGTTGTGTTGTATGTATGTTTTTTAAAAATCAAATTAAATCGATTTTAAATTATCAAATTTATTTTATCAGTTTTCTCATAAAAATTCAGTTCCCTTTAATAGCTTATACATTCGTGTCAAGTGACCTAACTCAAAAAATCGATCTTGATGAAATTTGCACTAAGGTTAGTACTATTGAATAGCAGACACAAATTTTCAGATTTATCGGTCAAAAACTGTTGGAGTTAGAAAGTATAAAAGTTTGACATTTTGGTCATAAAGGGTTTTTTTTCAAATATATGTTACTTTTCACCTATTGATTCTAGCAAAATTGTTCAAAGATGTTTAGATTTTTAATAAATTTTGTCTGGCCTACTATCTAATAGTACTAACCTTGGTGCAAATTTCATCCACATCGATTTTTTGAGTTGGGTCACTTGACACGATATCTACATAGTATATATATCCTATGTAGAGATTCTACTTTATTTATTCAATTTATGCTTGGTTTATTTACTGTTACAAAAATATAATAAAAGATTTTAATATTTCATTACTATTGTATTCCTGCAACATGTCAATAAAATTTTAAAATTTTTAATATTACCATGTATACACATGTCTTCTATACCGACAATTTAATTTGTTTCCAGAACCTACTGAACAATGTTTTGACTAGAAGAATAAATATGTAGATAAACATTTCTTTTTAGAATAGAATATTTTATAAAATTTAAAAAATAGTTTATTAATAAATTTAGTATGTAAAAAGGTATCATTAAAAAAATGTATCTACTAACAGGTATGAATGTATAGTCGGACTTTTTAGACCGTATGATACTCTACAACAGTAAATACTCATGTAGTTGGTTTTGTGGAGGGTTATAATGGGACTAACTATGAAATTATGGATAAAGCAGTATAAAAGTTATTTCTGTATTATTGTGATACAAGCATTTATAAATAGTTATACATATAAGTTGAAGTTATTTTGTTGAAAGAGCTTCAATTACAACCTCTTAAATATTAGCATACTTTTCAATGACTACTACATATCATCCTGATTACTTAGAAGTAGTCTAATAACAGCTTTGCCAACAATGTTTTATATAATTAAAACACTTTTTAATTCATTAGTTATATAGAAGATGTATACATCACCATGTTAAAATAATGACTTAAAATGCAATAAGTAATTTTATCTTCCTAAAACCGTACTTTATACAGAAAGTTTTTGCTGGAATAATTTAAAGAAACTTTGAATAAATTGAGAAGTTTATATAATAACACATATGCATTCAAAATAGACTAAATATATACATTTAACAATATTACGTGATCCCTATAAAAAAAAACTCCTTAATCTACTTACAACATAAATTACATACAGCTGCATGTATTTATCATTTCATACAAACATTTGTAGAAAAATAAATGTGTCACTTATAATCTTTAGCATTCATCAAATTTAATTTTCCTGCTAATTTTATCAAAAATAATATTTCACCTCCATTTTTTCATCTTTTGAAGTGACATTTATAAATTTGTTTATGCAACATTTGTATATAAATGATTTTATTTTTCAAGTACTTACTTTTTCATGTAGACACTTGCATTTATTTAACATTTATTATGAAAAAGCATAAAGAAACAGAAAAGGGGTAACAGGGTAAGGAAAGAAAAAGTGAAAACAAAAAGAATTAATTAAGAAAATTACACACACAAAAAAAGACACTGACATGTATTTATTTTGTCTACAGTAATGAATAAATATAGAACAAAAATATATGCCACACACTTGTGCAATTATACATACATATAATATGTGATATACATTTTTGTAATATAATAACGATGGAACAGCCATTATTTCCAGACCAGTCAAATTAGTATAGTTTTAGAAATGTAAATAAAAATGTTTATATGACATTCTAACCAAAATGTTAAATGTTTACTAGTATATAGTCTAGTATATAGTAAAGTCTATTGTCTAGTCTATAGTGCATTTTATAGTCTAGTCTATAGTAAAGTCTATAGTCTAGTCTATAGTGTAGTCTATAGTCTAGTCTGTAGTCTAGTCTATAGTCTAGTTTATAGTCTAGTCTATAGTCTAGTCTATAGTCTAGTTTATAGTCTAGTCTATAGTCTAGTCTATAGTCTAGTCTATAGTCTAGTCTATAGTCTAGTCTATAGTCTAGTCTATAGTCTAGTCTATAGTCTAGTCTATAGTCTAGGTCTATAGTCTAGTTTATAGTCTAGTTTATAGTCTAGTCTATAGTCTAGTCTATAGTCTAGTCTATAGTCTAGTCTATAGTCTAGTCTATAGTCTAGTCTATAGTCTAGTCTATAGTCTAGTCTATAGTCTAGTCTATAGTCTAGTCTATAGTCTAGTCTATAGTCTAGTCTATAGTCTAGTCTATAGTCTAGTCTATAGTCTAGTCTATAGTCTAGTCTATAGTCTAGTCTATAGTCTAGTCTATAGTCTAGTCTATAGTCTAGTCTATAGTCTAGTCTATAGTCTAGTCTATAGTCTAGTCTATAGTCTAGTCTAGTCTAGTCTATAGTCTAGTCTATAGTCTAGTCTATAGTCTAGTCTATAGTCTAGTCTATAGTCTAGTCTATAGTCTAGTCTATAGTCTAGTCTATAGTCTAGTCTATAGTCTAGTCTATAGTCTAGTCTATAGTCTAGTCTATAGTCTAGTCTATAGTCTAGTCTATAGTCTAGTCTATAGTCTAGTCTATAGTCTAGTCTATAGTCTAGTCTATAGTCTAGTCTATAGTCTAGTCTATAGTCTAGTCTATAGTCTAGTCTATAGTCTAGTCTATAGTCTAGTCTATAGTCTAGTCTATAGTCTAGTCTATAGTCTAGTCTATAGTCTAGTCTATAGTCTAGTCTATAGTCTAGTCTATAGTCTAGTCTATAGTCTAGTCTATAGTCTAGTCTATAGTCTAGTCTATAGTCTAGTCTATAGTCTAGTCTAGTCTAGTCTATAGTCTGTCTACAGTCTAGTCTATAGTAGTCTATAGTCTAGTCTATAGTCTAGTCTATAGTCTAGTCTATAGTCTAGTCTATAGTCTAGTCTATAGTCTAGTCTATAGTCTAGTCTATAGTCTAGTCTATAGTCTAGTCTATAGTCTAGTCTATAGTCTAGTCTATAGTCTAGTCTATAGTGTAGTCTATAGTCTAGTCTATAGTCTAGTCTATAGTCTAGTCTATAGTCTAGTCTATAGTCTAGTCTATAGTCTAGTCTATAGTCTAGTCTATAGTCTAGTCTATAGTCTAGTCTATAGTCTAGTCTATAGTCTAGTCTATAGTCTAGTCTATAGTCTAGTTTAAAAATGAAAAATATTTTAAGATTTTGCCTGGACTATTAGTAAACATTTATTAATTTTACTATATAACAATTTTTTTTTTTTTTGAAGCTGAACATCATTTATTCACTGATGAAAAAAGCAAAGTAATAATGCATGTGTATAAAAATGATATGAATAAATGAGCAACTGAATGAATGAAAAGCAACACTATTACGTTTGTGAATATTTTGCAACCGTTTTGAGACTAGCTTTATAAATAAGGTACATACTTTTTGATCCACAAAATAATTTTTAATGGCATATTTTTTTCGCTTTTTATCGAAATAAGTGTCAAAATTATTGTAATTTTTGGCTTAAACAGAATAATATTTAAATTTTTTTTTTGGCATTTTATTTGGTCCATTTCAATTTTTATTAGATTATTTTGGAATTTATATGCTTCTTATAATGTACCAGAAATATTTTAATTATTTTTCCGCAATAAGCTTAAAATTACGGAGTTTTTAACACCCATTTCGAAAAGATTGCTGAAATTTTGTTTAAACATATTGTATTGATATCAAGATTTTCAGCCATCGTTAGGGGGACCCTTTTCCAAAAATATTTTTTTTTTTAATACGAATCTACGAGTCACCCTAATCTAAAGAAATTCTCAAATCCCCTCAGTGATTATAAGATATTAGTTGATTTTATTTATTTACCACATAATGCAATTATTTTAAATTCTAAATCAACTGGTTACGTATGATTGATATTTCATAAAAAATTGCGTAAATAAATAATACTCATACGTACCGTATATAACAATTGATTATGAAATAAACTTAAAATAGAGTGGCAGGAGGATGATTATCAAATTAAGAAAAAAAAACAAACCACTAAGAATTGTTTTAAGTAAAGTAAAAGTAAAATGTTAAAAATAATTATTTATCGAATTAACACCCCCTACTCTATTCAAAAATATGTTTTTCATTATTTCCTGTACATAATAAAAATACTAAAACCTTTCTCCTCATGATTTATCACATCAGTAGTAAACTATAGACATAAGTAGTTTCAATGTTGCAACATTAAATACATAATAAATGAAACACATCACATTAAGATATCAACTAGATACACCAATTATTTATACTTTGTGTCAGCATTATATTTTATTATTCTCGTAATAGTTGTGTCATTTCGTTGTCATCATATCATAACAATAAACTAGATATAATGACTTCATTACTTTTATTATTAATTAAAGATTCGTATTTGAAATATGTGTAATAAAATCGTAGAATATTACATTAAAGCATAATATTTTAAACACCAGAAAAGTGATACGTGTCTCAATACAAAACCACTTCCGAAAATCCGTAATTCCTACTTTTGGGAGAAAATGGTGCATTGCTAATATCACTTTTTTTAATATAACATAATTTTTAACTTAAAACAAATATTCATACATTTAAATTTTATTTTATATTTTCAAAAAATAATTTAAAATTTTAAGTGCCCCTTTAAGAAGTTACATCTATTGTTTAAAACCAAACACAATACATCAACTATGATCTAAAATAACATTTACACAATTTTCAGCTCTAGTACAACACCTGAAAAAAAGAAAACATAACAAATTCTAATTTAAACAAATTTAAAAATCCATAAAATGTATGCAAATTTGTGTAGACACTCAATAAATTGTGTATCAAATCTAAAAACGAAATGCCAAATATTGTAGTTCAAATTGATGTTTATTTTATCCTTATGGGCCATAATATCAATTTATGAATAAAGTTTGATAGAATTTTGTATATTTTTGAAAACATTTTGCAGTTTTAAATCATGCAATCTACCGCAACCAACCCAACAGTTATCTCCCAGCACTTAAATCTACAGCCACAAGATGACTTCTTAATAAAAGTTTGTGTATGTGTGTGTGTGTTTAATTTTCGAAACTTTTCATATTGATTGGCAAAATGAATACGAATAGATTTTATTTGGAATTTTATTCTTTTTTTTTTTTTTTTTTTTTTTTTTTGGGGAGAAATTTCAATTGTTTGGTTTGCAATTGCAATCAATTGTAATGCAACATTTTAGTTATGCAAATATTTTTATTTGTCTAGTTTGTTATTTTGGCCAAAACTTTGGGAATTGGTTTTTTGCAGAACTATAAACACAAATACATACATAGATATTGGAAAATCAATTTGTGTTTTATATGTATGTATTCTGTAAGGAAATTGTTAAAATTTAAGTAATGCAATACAAAGAAAAAACATTGTTTATTATTTTATTGAAGATTTTATTTTAATAGGGAAAAGCACTCATTTGTTGGATAACAAACAGTAAATTGCATAACTTTCACTAAACTTTAATTAAATAACAAAAAAAAATAATTGACGTATACTTAATATTTCATATTAAATTATTCACATACGCTGCGTAGCACACATCTTGTATTAAAACTTAATTTCTAAATGTAAATAAAATAATTTAAAATTTTCTTGTTTTTTAAGACAAATTTAAGTAAGTGATAAATAAAAGAAATATATAAAATTCATTGTATCCAATTGGTATTTACTTAATAGAAAACTAAAACCCAATGGTAGAATTAGCAGCAATAGATAACTACGTCAATTAACCACAGCTCTAAAGAGGAGAGTTAAAAGATTTTTTAATTAAAAAATTGTAAACGCCAACATTTTGTGGAAAATAATACAATGAAGCATATGCAGACAGTGGCCGATTATTTGGATATCCTACACCTACACCAAGTTCATTGCTTCAAACCTACTTTTCACTGGTGAGGTACAGGTTAATGAGCGCACAACTAACTAACTAACTAACAAAAACAAACAAACAAACAAACTACGAACTAACTAACTAACTAACTAACTAACTAACTAACTAACTAACTAAACTAACTAACTAACTAACTAACTAACTAACTAACTAACTAACTAACTAACTAACTAACTAACTAACTAACTAACTAACTAACTAACTAACTAACTAACTAACTAACTAACTAACTAACTAACTAAATAACTAACTAACTAACTAACTAACTAACTAACTACTAACTAACTAACTAACTAACTAACTAACTAACTAACTAACTAACTAACTAACTAACTAACTAACTAACTAACTACTAACTACTAACTAACTAACTAACTAACTAACTAACTAACTAACTAACTAACTAACTAACTAACTAACTAACTAACTAGACTAACTAACTAACTAACTAACTAACTAACTAACTAACTAACTAACTAACTAACTAACTAACTAACTAAACTAACTACTAACTAACTAACTAACTAACTAACTAACTAACTAAACTAACTAACTAACTAACTAACTAACTAACTAACTACCTAACTAACTAACTAACTAACTAACTAACTAACTACTAACTAACTAACTAACTAACTAACTAACTAACTAACTAACTAACTACTAACTAACTAACTAACTAACTAACTAACTACTAACTACTAACTACTAACTAACTAACTAACTAACTAACTAACTAACTAACTAACTAACTAACTAACTAACTACTAACTAACTACTAACTAACTAACTAACTAACTAACTAACTAACTAACTAACTAACTAACTAACTACTAACTAACTAACTACTAACTAACTACTAACTAACTAACTAACTAACTAACTAACTAACTACTAACTAACTAACTACTAACTAACTAACTAACTAACTAACTAACTAACTACTAACTAACTAACTAACTAACTAACTACTAACTAACTAACTACTAACTAACTAACTACTAACTAACTAACTAACTAACTAACTAACTAACTAACTAACTAACTAACTAACTAACTACTACTAACTAACTAGCTAACTAACTAACTAATGTTGCTACAAAAAACTTTCTATAGAAAACTTGTTCGTTTGACAAGCATCTTTCTATAGAAATTTGCTTGTTTGACATGATTTGGCAAGCAGCTTTTCTATAAAAATAACTTACTTCTTTAAGAGGGCAAATTTTCAAAAAAAAATTTTCTATAGAAAATTTGCTTGTCAAACAAACATCTTTTCTGTTGAATGCTTAATTAGGTTTAATCCAATATAAAATTCAGGAAAAGGAGTTTTCCTTGCTCCTAAATTTAGTGTATGTTGCATTTTGGATAGCTTCAGTTCTGTTCTCGATAACCGGCCACCGGCCGGGCGTAGGGGTTTAAAACTCTGGGATATTTCGCTAAATTAAACCCTTTTTATTAAATGGACTCTTTGAAGTCCATGGACGTAATGTCGTCGTTTTGCTTATAGTTAGACACTGTGACACTTTTGAAATTGTCATAACGTCAATGGACTCTATGACTCAATTTAGTATGTCATAACGTCCATGGACATTTATCTTCACAAACTTTATAATGAACCTATAATTTTCATCCAAACATAGTGAAATGTATTTAAAAAGAAAAAAAAAAACTTTTAGTACAATATTAATTTTAACCACCAACATGGAATAAGAAAAGAAATGAACAAGAATCTCAAACAAGTGCTGTTGAGGCCACAGTAACTGCAGATACTTAAAATGCAACATACATACATAAACATGACAACAACAATTACTTTAAACTGGTTATTAGTCTGGGCCAAAAGGGGCCAATAGATTGAAACCGGTTTTTTTTCTTATTTCTATTTTATCATACTTTATTTAATTTTTTTTACACTTTGTCTGCTTTGGTTTTTTTTCTATCAAAAGCAAATTGGCAATTTAGATGGCTGTGAGGCATGTCTTTAGGGTTCAAGTGACCAAATGTTTATTTATTTTTTTCTCTTTCTTAAGCAATTTGTAGCAGCTAGTTTTTTGTTAGTTATTTGCTAATTGAATTCATTGTTAATTTATATTTAAGAAGTGACAAAAATTGTGTAAGAAGCAATTAGCAAATTGATTATTTAATATTTGGATAATGTCAAATTTGTGCAAATTAAAAATCAAGGAATAACTTTATAAAGCTGGAACAAATAGTTTGGTGTTAAACTAAGAAAATACTTATGGTTAAATATTTAAGAATAGAAATAAGTATTCTTCCTTGACTAGACAATATAATCACACTTAGTTTTACTAAATCTCAGACCTATCAACTCCGCTTGATTGCCTTTCCACACACAACAATTCATCACTAATTTGTTTTTTCTTTTAAAATACTTTCGTATCTATTAAAATGTTAATGAGGCCACAAAACAGACAAGAAGTTAGAAAAAACTTTGTTTGCCAACTTTCAAATAAAATTAATTATCAATCTTTTATTAACGCATGGTAGGCATCCCCAATCATTTAGCATTAAAAAGTCATTAAAAGAATTCTGCTATTTTAATATTCTGTTTGCAAAAAAAATAATTCCTATTTTTTTGTTAATTATTTAAAATTCCCTTTTTTGCCAAAAATTAAGGACTAATAAAGCTGTAGTAGAAAAATTTAAAAGAAAATAAATTTAACCATTATTTCCTCTTTTTTACTTATATTTTACTGCACAATTTTTGTCGCTTGTGTTATTTAAGCCTTGATTTTCAAGTTAATGTCAAACCCTTATCAAATGCTTAAATACTTAAAAAGTTAATTTCGATTTTTTTCATACATACCGAAATACCTATGTATATATTTTTCATTAATACTGTAAAATTTTATTCATGTTATTTCATGCAAAAAAATAAATCTGAACTTTTGTCTGCATGACTTCATTTAGTTGTTTTTTTTTCCAGAACATGGAAATATTTTCGTGACACAAAATAAAGTGTTTGAAATTTTACAGATATTTTTATTTGTATTTATATTTTTCTCTGTATATGGCATTAATATTTAAATGGTTTGATTGATTTGTTGCAAAACGTGCGTGGAAAAAAGGTTAAAAATTAAAATAGGAAGTAGAACTTAATCAATCAAGAGCGATCATGTTGTGCTTCATGGGTGCTAATTTTAGGTATTCTATAAATTCTCTTTTGTGTTTCAATTTAATGCAAATGAAGGATTATAATTTAGTCTTGATATGGGTAATAGGGCCTAGATGACCGAAGTCCACATACCAATGTAAGAAATTGTGTCTGCATAGTGGTGGTTCTTAAAAATTCTGGGGAGTTAGAAAACTTTAGCTCATTACGACTCATTTCGCATCAATTCAGCTTCACATGTTACTTACAAAGGAGTACCTTCGATTTCCCCTCCATATTTTCGAAACAAAAACAGCTTATAACGGTCATAACTGTTTTTAAAATACGAGTACCACATAAGATGCTCTTAAAAAAATTATTTAAACGCTCATTACTGACTTAAAAATACGAGTATAACGGAGAAATTCGCCATAAGCAATCACAAAATAAGCTTGTTTTTCGATTTAAATGCGTTTTAACGAAGTTATAGACGATTTTATGTTTTCGAACAAAAACATAAATTTTTGAGGGGAAATATGTGTGATCACATAATAAGCTTGTTTTTCGATTCAAATGCGTTTTAACGAAGTTATAGCCGATTTTATGTTTTTGACCAAAAAATTGATTTTTGAGTGGAAATATAGATGATCACAAGATAAGCTTGTTTGTCGATTTAAATGAGTTTTAACGAAGTTATAGACGATTTTATGTTTTCGACCAAAAAAATCGATTTTTGAGTGAAAATATGGGTGTCACAAAATAAGCTTGTTTTTCGATTTAAATGAGTTTTAACGAAGTCATAGACGATTTTATGTATTCGACCAAAAACATCGATTTTTGAGTGGAAATATGGGTGATCACAAAATAAGCTTGTTTTTCGATTTAAATGCGTTTTAACGAAGTTATAGACGATTTTATGTTTTCGAACAAAAACATAAATTTTTGAGGGGAAATATGTGTGATCACATAATAAGCTTGTTTTTCGATTCAAATGCGTTTTAACGAAGTTATAGCCGATTTTATGTTTTTGACCAAAAAATTGATTTTTGAGTGGAAATATAGATATTCACAAGATAAGCTTGTTTGTCGATTTAAATGAGTTTTAACGAAGTTATAGGCGATTTTATGTTTTCGATCAAAAAATCCATTTTTGAGTGGAAATATGGGTGATCACAAAATAAGCTTGTTTTTCGATTTAAATGCGTTTTAACGAAGTTATAGACGATTTTATGTTTTCGACCAAAAAAATAAATTTTTGAAGGGAAATATATGTGATCACAAAATAAGCTTGTTTTTCGATTTAAATGCGTTTTAACGAAGTTATAGACGATTTTATGTTTTCGACCAAAAAATCGATTTTTGAAGGAAATATGGGTGACCACAAAATAACCTTGTTTTTCGATTTAAATGAGTTTTAACGAAGTTGTAGACGATTTTATGTTTTCGACCAAAAAATCGATTTTTGAAGGAAATATGGGTGACCACAAAATAACCTTGTTTTTCGATTTAAATGAGTTTTAACGAAGTTATAGACGATTTTATATTTTCGACCAAAAAAATCGATTTTTGAAGGGAAATATGAGTGATCACAAAATGAGCTTGTTTTTCGATTTAAATACGTTTTAACGAAGTTATAGACGATTTTATGTTTTCGACCAAAAACATCAATTTTTGAAGGGAAATATGGGTGATCACAAAATGAGCTTGTTTTTCGATTTAAATGCGTTTTAACGAAGTTATAGACGGTTTTATGTTTTCGACCAAAAAATCGATTTTTGAGTGCAAATAGGGGTGATCACAAAATAAGCTTGTTTTTCGATTTAAATGCGTTTTAACGAAGTTATAGACGATTTTATGTTTTCGACCAAAAAATGGAAATATGGGTGATCACAAAATAAGCTTGTTTTTCGATTTAAATGCATTTTAACGAAGTTATAGACGATTTTATGTTTTCGACCAAAAAATCGGTTTTTGAGTGGAAATATGGGTGATCACAAAATAAGCTTGTTTTTCGATTTAAATGCGTTTTAACGAAGTTATAGACGATTTTATGTTTTAGACCAAAAAATTTATTTTTGAGCGGAAATATGGGTGATCACAAAATAAGCTTGTTTTTCGATTTAAATGTGTTTTAATGAAGTTATAGACGATTTTATGTTTTCGACCAAAAAAATCGATTTTTGAAGGGAAATATGGGTGATCACAAAATAAGTTATAGACGTTTTTATGTTTTCGACCAAAAAATCGATTTTTGAGTGGAAATATGGGTGATCACAAAATAAGCTTGTTTTTCGATTTAAATGCGTTTTAACGAAGTTATAGACGATTTTATGTTTTCGACCAAAAAATCTGTTTTTGAGTGGAAATGTGGGTGATCATAAAATAAGCTTGTTTTTCGATTTAAATGCGTTTTAACGAAGTTATAGACGATTTTATGTTTTCGATCAAAAAAATCGATTTTTGAGTGGAAATATGGGTGATCACAAAATAAGCTTGTTTTCGATTTAAATGCGTTTTAACGAAGTTATAGACGATTTATGTTTTAGACCAAAAAATTTATTTTTGAGTGGAAATATAGGTGATTTTTATAGATTTTTGAAGGGAAATATGAGTGATCAGAAAATAAGCTTGTTTTTCGATTTAAATGTGTTTTAATGAAGTTATAGACGTTTTTATGTTCTCGACCAAAAACATCGATTTTTGAGTAGAAATATGGGTGATCACAAAATAAGCTTGTTTTTCGATTTAAATGCGTTTTAACGAAGTTATAGACGATTTTATGTTTTCGACCAAAAAAATTGATTTTTTAGTGGAAATATGGATGATCACAAAATAAGCTTGTTTTTCGATTTAAATGCGTTTTAACGAAGTTATAGACGATTTTATGTTTTCGACCAAAAAAAATCAATTTTTGAGTGGAAATATGGGTGATTACAAAATAATCTTGTTTTTCGATTTAAATGAGTTTTAACGAAGTTATAAACGATTTTATGTTTTCGACCAAAAACATTAATTTTTGAGGGCAAATATGTGTGATCACAAAATAAGCTTGTTTTTCGATTTAAATGTGTTTTAATGAAGTTATAGACGATTTTATGTTTTCGACCAAAAAAAATCGATTTTTGAGTGGAAAAATGGGTGATCACAAAATAAGCTTGTTTTTCGATTTAAACGTGTTTTAATGAAGTTATAGACGATTTTATGTTTTCGACCAAAAAATAAATTTTTGAAGGGAAATATGGGTGATCACAAAATAAGCTTGTTTTTCCATTTAAATGAGTTTTAACGAAGTTATAGACGATTTTATGTTTTCGACCAAAAAAAATCGATTTTTTAGTGGAAATATTGGTGATCACAAAATAAGCTTGTTTTTCGATTTAAATGCGTTTTAACGAAGTTATAGCCGATTTTATGTTTTCGACCAAAAACATCGTTTTATGAGGGGAAATATGGGTGATCACAAAATAAGCTTGTTTTTCAATTTAAATGCGTTTTAAGGAAATAATAGCCGATTTTATGTTTTCGACCAAAAACATCGTTTTGTGAGGGGAAATATGTGTGATCACAAAATAAGCTTGTTTTTCAATTTAAATGCGTTTTAACGAAGTTATAGCCGATTTTATGTTTTCGACCAAAAACATCGTTTTGTGAGGGGAAATATGGGTGATCACAAAATAGGTTTGTTTTTCAATTTAAATGTTTTTTAACGTAGTTATAGCCGATTTTATGTTTTCGACCAAAAACATCGTTTTATGAAGGGAAATATGGGTGATCACAAAATAAGCTTGTTTTTCAATTAAATGCGTTTTAAAGAAATAATAGCCGATTTAATGTTTTCGACCAAAAACATCGTTTTGTGAGGGGAAATATGGGTGATCACAAAACAAGCTTGTTTTTCAATTTAAATGCGTTTTAACGAAGTTATAGCCGATTTTTAGTTTTCGACCAAAAACATCGTTTTGTGAGGGGAAATATGGGTGATCACAAAATAAGCTTGTTTTTCGATTTAAATGTGTTTTAATGAAGTTATAGACGATATTATGTTTTCGACCAAAACATCGATTTTTGAGGGCAAATATGGGTGATCACAAAATAAGCTTGTTTTTCGATTTAAATGCGTTTTAACGAAGTTATAGACGATTTTATGTTTTCGACCAAAAATAAAAATTTTTGAAGGGAAATATGGGTGATCACAAAATAAGCTTGTTTTTCGATTTAAATGCGTTTTAACGAAGTTATAGCCGATTTTATGTTTTCGACCAAAAAATCGATTTTTGAGTGAAAATATGGGTGATCACAAAATAAGCTTGTTTTTCGATTTAAATGCGTTTTAACGAAGTTATAGCCGATTTTATGTTTTCGACCAAAAAATCGATTTTTGAGTGAAAATATGGGTGATCACAAAATAAGCTTGTTTTTCGATTTAAATGCGTTTTAACGAATTTATAGCCGATTTTATGTTTTCGACCAAAAAATCGATTTTTGAGTGGAAATATGGGCGATCACAAAATAAGCTTGCTTTTCGATTTAAATGTGTTTTAATGAAGTTATAGACGAGTGGAAATATGGGTGATCACAAAATAAGCTTGTTTTTCGATTTAAATGCGTTTTAACGAAGTTATAGACGATTTTATGTTTTCGATCAAAAAATCAATTTTTGAAGGGAAATATGGGTGATCACAAAATAAGCTTGTTTTTCGATTTAAATGCGTTTTAACGAAGTTATAGATGATTTTATGTTTTCGACCAAAAAATCAATTTTTGGAGGGAAATATGGGTGATCACAAAATAAGCTTGTTTTTCGATTTAAATGAGTTTTAACGAAGTTATAGATGATTTTATGTTTTCGACCAAAAAATCAATTTTTGAAGGGAAATATGGGTGATCACAATATATGCTTGTTTTTCAATTTAGATGCGTTTTAACGAAGTTATATACGATTTTATGTTTTCGACCAAAAAATCAATTTTTGAAGGGAAATATGGGTGATCACAAAATAAGCTTGTTTTTCGATTTAAATGGGTTTTAACGAATTTATAAACGATTTCATGTATTCGACCAAAAAATCGATTTTTGAGTGGAAATATGGGTGATCACAAAATAAGCTTGTTTTTCGATTTAAATGAGTTTTAACGAAGTTATAAACGATTTTATGTTTTCGGCCAAAAAATCAATTTTTGAGGGGAAATATGGGTGATCACAAAATATGCTTGTTTTTCAATTTAAATGCGTTTTAACGAAGTTATAGACGATTTTATGTTTTCGACCAAAAAATCAATTTTTGAAGGGAAATATGGGTGATCACAAAATAAGCTTGTTTTTCGATTTAAATGAGTTTTAACGAAGTTATAGACGATTTCATGTTTTCGACCAAAAAAATCGATTTTTGAGTGGAAAAATGGGTGATCACAAAATAAGCTTGTATTTCGATTTACATGCATTTTAACGAAGTTATAGACGATTTTATGTTTTCGCCAAAAAAATCATTTTTTGAAGGGAAATATGGGTGATCACAAAATTAGCTTGTTTTTCGATTTACATGCGTTTTAACGAAGTTATAGCCGTTTTTATGTTATCGACCAAAAACATCAATTTTTGAGAGGAAATATGGGTGATCACAAAATAAGCTTGTTTTTCGATTTAAATGCGTTTTAACGAAGTTATAGCCGATTTTAAGTTTTCGACCAAAAAATCGATTTTTGAGTGGAAAAATGGGTGATCACAAAATAAGCTTGTTTTTCGATTAAAATGTGTTTTAACGAAGTTATAGCAGATTTTTTTTTGATTAAAATATCACAAAATAAGCTTGTTTTTCGATTTAAATGCGTTTTAACGAAGTTATAGACGATTTTATGTGTTCGACCAAAAACATTGATTATGGATTTTTGAGTGTAAATATGGGTGATCACAAAATAAGCTTGTTTTTCGATTTAAATGCGTTTTAACGAAGTAATAGGCGATTTTATGTTTTCGGCCGAAAACAAGCTTGTTTTTCGATTTAAATGCGTTTTAACGAAGTTATAGCCGATTTTATCGATTTTTTGAGGAGAAATATGGGTGATCACAAAAGCTTGTTTTCGATTTAAATGCGTTTTAACGAAGTTATAGCCGATTTTATGTTTTTGATCAAAAAACCGATTTTTGAGTGGAAATATGAGTGATCACAAAATAAGCTTGTTTTACGATTTGAATGCGTTTTAACGAAGTTATAAACGATTTTATATTTTGGACCAATCAAGTTGTTCAGTAAGTCATTATCAGGGTTTTGTAGTGTATGTATGAATAGACAGAAATAATTTAGCCGAATTTTTTTAATGATCGATCTGGAGTAATATTTGCAATTTATTAAAGTTCCTCGTCGAACTCAAAGACACTGGTCATCGTTAAATTTTTCACGCTCACCTCGCATTTCGAATGACAAAGCAAAAAGGAAATCATTATGGAAAAATGTGTCAGCTCTTTTTGTGCACTTGAACAAAGTTATTTAAATAAATATTTAACTACTTGTTCTCATGTCAATACCTTCAAACAATATCATAATGAATTTTCAATTTTGCACAAATATGACACACAATAAACAAGCAAATGCTGGAATAAAATTAAAATATATTATGACAAAGGCAGATTTTATTCATGATATTGAAAACTTGAAATAAACTATAATTTTAATGGCAATGATGAAGCAAGTTTTTGGTATCGCCCTATGTTTTGGTTTATAACATATGTCTTTATTATCCCTTTTTAATGAAAGTTAAAATTTTTTTTTCATTTTGCGGTTTTCTTTGACTATAGATTTCTTTTAACTTTAATGATATTAGAACATGATATAACTAAATAAAAAGTGGCAATACTTTTGTAATAAAATAATTTTAATTAAACTTAATACCTTGTAGTTTAAAAAGGAAGGAGTAACAACAAATGCATTACAGCAAACTTTTAAAGAATTAAATCATTTAAAATGTATCAAATTATTAAATTTAGATTTTTTTTAAAAATTTCTAAAAATTTTTAGATCCAAATACATACTTGCTTAACAGCACAGTTATTGTCTGTTCTGGACTCATCCTAAAAGTTTTATATATTTACACTATCTTTTTCATTATTTGCTTTAAAATATTTTATTATTTTCCTTTAATTATCTTTTGCTCTGTTGAAGGATGTTGTGAAATGTATTTTGTTACAATGTATAATTAAAAATATCCTTTGTCTAGCTACAAAAAATGGACATAGCAAAAAGTAAAGGAAATTTAGCTAAAAAAGAATTTCCAAATGTCTTTTTCGATAAAAAAAAGAAAAAAAGAATAAACCCCCACATTTTTATCTCAACAATATAAAATGTTAAATTTAGTTTCATGCTTGAATTGTAATAAAATAATTTGTCAAAGGTTTATACTTTGTGGAAAAATAAAATAAAACATTATTAACACCAAGATTACAAAGTAATTATAAAGAATATTGCAATATTTCAATTCTCAAATGTATACATTAACTAAACACCCTACCTTTGCTTCTGTTTACTATACTGTTATATATAGTGAGCTATTTATTAGCATGTTAATGTAAAATTAACACATAATTTCCATTTGGGAATCCATTATACACCTTACACAAACTATTAACATTAGAGTGAAAGAAATATGCTAAGAAACTTTGCTGTTGCTTGAACAAATTACCAATAATAATTATGGCTAAATATTTAACACCTGTTAACTGTTACCAGAGTTGGGGGTAGTGCACTAAATATTTAGTGCACTAAGGTTTTCACTAAATCCCACTATAGTGACAACATTTTGATTTTCCACTATTTTTCATCACTATAGTGGTAGTGAAACATATCGTAACTACCACTAAAAAAATTAGTGGTAGTGAAACATGTTTTAACTACCACTAAAAAAATTAGTGGTAGTGTAAAATTTTTCCACTACCACTAACCATTAGTGGTAGTGAAAATTTTGCACTACAATAAAATAGTGCAAATTTTTAACAGTCACTACATGAATGCTTTAATTATATTATATGCACTAAAATCTCAAAAAAATAGTGTTTATAAAAATATTTCAAACAAATTGAAAATATAGTCAAAATATTTTCATTTTATTATTTTTTATTGCATAAAAAAATTAAATAAAAACTTAAAATTTTTAAAGGTGTTATCACACGGCATGTATTTTACATATGTATTGTCAAATTTTCCATATGTAAAAGTTGTACATATCGTCTGATACATATGAAACATTGCATATGTAAAATACACATGGAAATATATATGTAATTTTTTATCAATTAGAGCATGCTCTATTTTTCTATGACAAACATAAACAAAACAGCTGTGTGTTTTAATGAAAATTCCTTATTTTTTTGTATAACTATTTTCTTATGTTTTTTTTATTACTACTTTAATATTAGTCTTAATTAATTTAATAAATAATAAAAATAAAAAATTATAAAATAATTCAATATAATGATATGTTTTTGAGTCCCATTAACATTAGTGAATGATTATATTTTTCCACTATCCTGTTAGTGGAGAAAAAAATTGCACTAAGCTGTAAAAAAAAGGTTTCTCACTATCACTAAATTAATTTTAGTGAAAATTTTTCTTTTACCACTACCACTATTGCTTAGTGAGACTGTTATTTTTCAACTCACCACTAAATAGCTATTAGTGATAGTGAAAAATTTTGCACTATCACCAACTTTTAGTGGAAACTGGAAATTTAGTGCACTACCCCCAACTCTGACTGTTACAACATACATATGTAAGTATATAACTATGCAATAGGTATTTATATTAAGGCTGCTCCCTAAACAGGTAAAACTAAAATATTGAAAACTCTGTGTAAAATCAAAAGAAAATATCAGATGCTATTCATAAGTAGACTTTCAGCATACATTTTTAAGCTACTCTAATGTTCATGTATATGTATTGCCTTTATATTTATAAATGAAACAAAATAACAAAAATGTATTGGTAAAATAAAATATTATTGTTTGTCATTATTCTTCCTTTGGTTATAAATACATCTTATAAGTATACAATGTTTATTTCACAACACATCTTATTCATCAAATCTTTTTTAATTTTACGTATGAAAATGATTTAGATATTTCGAAAAGAGCATTAGTCCTTCAATACTAACTTGTAAGCAGGAACATAAATTTGTTTGGTATAAAGATAATCTATGCATCAAAAGCAATAAAACATAGAAGTTGATAGATTAAAAACAAGTAATTTTTATACCCACCATCAAAAAACTGGTAACACAGATCCAGAAAAGTATATATTAGATTCTAAGCCATGTCCTACCATCTGTCTTTTTGTCCGTCTGTTGACAGGGATAGAATTTTCCACAAATACTTTTTATTGATGCTAGTTATACCCGACATACAGTTCAAACAGTCATAATTGGCTCAACTCTGACATAAACATGTTTTGTAAGAAAAGAAAACAGAAATCTCTCTACAAATTTTAAGAAGAAGTTAGTTAGTTAGTTAGTTAGTTAGTCAGTTAGTTAGTTAGTTAGTTAGTTAGTTAGTTAGTTAGTTAGTTAGTTAGTTAGTTAGTTAGTTAGTTAGTTAGTTAGTTAGTTAGTTAGTTAGTTAGTTAGTTAGTTAGTTAGTTAGTTAGTTAGTTAGTTAGTTAGTTCGTTAGTTAGTTAGTTAGTTAGTTAGTTAGTTAGTTAGTTAGTTAGTTAGTTAAGTTAGTTAGTTAGTTAGTTAGTTAGTTAGTTAGTTAGTTAGTTAGTTAGTTAGTTAGTTAGTTAGTTAGTTAGTTAGTTAGTTAGTTAGTTAGTTAGTTAGTTAGTTAGTTAGTTAGTTAGTTAGTTAGTTAGTTAGTAGTTAGTTAGTTAGTTAGTTAGTTAGTTAGTTAGTTAGTTAGTAGTTAGTTAGTTAGTTAGTTAGTTAGTTAGTTAGTTAGTTAGTTAGTTAGTTAGTTAGTTAGTTAGTTAGTTAGTTAGTTAGTTAGTTAGTTAGTTAGTTAGTTAGTTAGTTAGTTAGTTAGTTAGTTAGTTAGTTAGTAGTTAGTTAGTTAGTTAGTTAGTTAGTTAGTTAGTTAGTTAGTTAGTTAGTTAGTAGTTAGTTAGTTAGTTAGTTAGTTAGTTAGTTAGTTAGTTAGTTAGTTAGTTAGTTAGTTAGTTAGTTAGTTAGTTAGTAGTTAGTTAGTTAGTTAGTTAGTTAGTTAGTTAGTTAGTTAGTTAGTTAGTTAGTTAGTTAGTTAGTTAGTTAGTTAGTTAGTTAGTTAGTTAGTTAGTTAGTTAGTTAGTGTTAGTTAGTTAGTTAGTTAGTAGTTAGTTAGTTAGTTAGTTAGTTAGTAGTTAGTTAGTTAGTTAGTTAAGTTAGTAGTTAGTTAGGTGTTAGTAGTTAGTAGTTAGTTAGTTAGTTCGTTAGTTAGTTAGTTAGTTAGTTAGTTAGTAGTTAGTTAGTTAGTTAGTTAGGTAGTTAGTTAGTTAGTTAGTTAGTTAGTTAGTTAGTTAGTTAGTAGTTAGTTAGTTAGTTAGTTAGTAGTAGTTAGTTAGTAGTTAGTTAGTTGGTTGTTAGTTAGTTAGGGCTCAATTGTATGGTAATAAAAACGATCAGTGCATATATGACCCTGCGTAATACTTTAGTAATCATTATTTATCATTTCGCATCATCTTCAGTTGACAAGATTATCTTATTTTATTGGTAGAAACCTTTAAAATCTTATTTAAAGGTTTCAGTTTCTGATTTGTATATAATTCAATTCATAAATTAGCTGACAATTCGGTAACTCTTGTTTTCATTCATCCATTTATAAAAAGTCCTCAATTTCCAATATTTTTTGTGTTAAATCGTCTTTAAAACAGATTCAGCTTTATCACTTAAGTTCTTGCCTTTTGTATATTTCATATTTTAAACAGTATTTCCCACAAAATGCATGTTTATATAACATTAAAATGCAAAACAATTCATTCATAAGTTCTGGTTCACAAAAATATTTTCATCATTGTTTTGTTTCCATTCTTTCTGTATGCCAAAGTTGCAGAATAAACAATGGAATTGTATGAATTTGTTTAAAATGCCAAGGTCGTGTTTATTCAAACGCATGAATATTATTCAAGAAAACAAAAAGTATCATCAGCCATGCCAGTATTGTGTGTTTATAAAAGTGCAAGTTTTAAGTTGATCACTTTAATATGTACCATTACATTTTTCAGCATTCCTTTGTTGCGTTTTAAATGGCATGAATATAAAGTACATTTAAATCTATCCTGCTAGAGGGTAGTTTTCTCCCAGAATTGACCTGTAATGACTTTTTTATTTGCTTAACATTTACAATTTTTTATTTATATACAAAGATATAGAAAATATTTTCCCTTTTCGTCGTTCAGTTGGTTTAAAGTCTCTGCAGATTTAAGAATATGAACACAGTGTTTTAGTTTCTTATTGTTGTTGTCTAAGCTGGTGTATAATTTCTTCTAGATTTCTTTTTTATAAATACTTATGTATATAGTATAAAAAATGAGATCCCATAGTTAGAGTCACTGAATCAGTCAGTTTTGTCTGTCTGTCAGTTAGATAGACAGTTTATTTAACTCAATGTAGCAATTCCCGTAGTAGATTATATTTTGTTTCTATGTTTTTTAAACAAATAAATTGCTTTTAAATGGAGCATAGCGAATAAATGCATAATATTGAAAGTTTATTTGAATAAAATATAACTAAATACAAAAAGAAACGGAAGCTGTGATGTGGCTGAATGAATTGATAAGAAAATCTCAGTAATTTATGTTGAAATGTGTTTTAAGCTAACATTAATAAAATGATTTAAATTTGTTTTAGCTACATATTTACTGAAAATGGTAGTTGGCCATGTTTTAGCTTATTTAGGTTTATTTAATGCAAATTTTAGTTTTTTCTTCTAAAGAGTAAAGTGTAAACATTGTAAATAATTGTATTTTATTTGTAAATTTATTATATAATTTTTGAACCCAAAATTCTAAGAAGAGAAAACTTTGCTACTCCTTAAATTATCTACTTTATACATTTAAAAGGATAAAACTTGAAAACATTCTAACCTTTTTCAAACTATTTTATAAGCAGATGTATGTATATGCAAAAAACTTTGTTGGGCAATTTGTTAGAAAGCTTAATTGAAATGCCTAAGGTGTTAACCGCAAAAATTCAAATAAAGATCTAAAAAGCTTTTAACTTTATCTCATACAAAAAATACAATTTAATAAAAAATGGAAGTTAAAATATTAACTGTTGCAGTGTATCATACTATCAATCATGCATAGAAAATGTACACTACGGCGTATGATTGATGTGATTTATTAGTTATTACTTATACTGCTTAAATATTATTATGTATTTATTAAATATTTTTATATGTTTAAAACTGCAATGTGTTCACTTCCAAATAATTTAAATTAATATTCTGCATAAATATTTGTATTAAACAAAAAAAAAATAAACGAAAATATTTGTTAACCACATCAACACAAATTATTTATGATTTAATTAAAACTTTTCTTTCTCGCCGTTACCATTTGTTAACATATATTTACTTAATAACCTGTATATATTTTTAGTTTTATATTAATTAATTTTTAAAAACAAAGTTTTTCTTAGTTTATGAAAATATTGTAAAATAAACTCTATTACGTATACGTATGTATGCATACAAATAATTATATATAATTAAATTTCATAGAATTGTATAATTATATTAAAATTTTTCAACAGTAATAACAGATAAGAGAAAATGGCTTAGTTTAAATTAACATATTTGTCCATGTAAATTTATGCATTTGTTCGCTGGCTTGTGGTAAATGAACAGATATGATATTGGGAAATTCACACATACACACACATACTCTATATCTGTCATAATTTTTAATGGATATTGGTGCGTTGACAAAGAGATTTTCTTGCCTAGAAAAGTACTGATTTAATATTAAGATTTTTAAAAAATATAAAATTTCAACGTTTGCAGAATGAAAGAAAAACAGAAATTTTTCCATTTCATTTTTACTACCTTTTAAGCTTTTTCCGAAACATTTTAAAATATTTTTCGAAGTTATTTTTTCTTTAACCCTATACTAATGCAAATAAAATTTGATATTTACAATGCATAAATTTTATGATTATAGGCAATAGAAATAATAATGATTTTAAATTTTTAATTTATAACAGCCAATTTTATTTGACAAGTTTGATACGAAAGTTAACTACAGTAAAATTTTGTCAACATTGAACATTTAGCAATTGAGTTCAAATATGTTTAAATGTATTTTTTACATCAAACTATATCGAGATGTATTATCTGTCTGAACGACTAAAACAGGAAGAGCCTTCGAAATATTAATAAAATTCAGACATACATATGTTTACGATCCATAAAGTATATCCACCTCACAGAAGAGAACAAAAGTCAAAGCAATTTTCTCTACATAATCCAAAACTAAAAGTCTTTAAACTCTAAAATAATATATATAAAAATAACAACCATATTAATATTATGAATAAATTTATGACATCGCATTTACAAAATTATTTAATGTGAACATATAATGAATTCATTACAAATTCCAACAGTTTGTTGACAATAAAAGTTGCTGCCAACTAAATATGTACAACATTTGCTATCACATGATGTTGACAAAATTTGAAAAGTACAACAATTATAGTAAAAGTGAACAAAAAAAAATAGAAATAATAATGAAAATTAAAATCCGCACATGTTTTTCAGTTCATAAACAAAAAGATAATGACATCAACAACCGTTTCTAATGTAAATGTGTAGATAGAAACATGAATTTATACATACATTCAGTCAGTCAGTCATTCATTTATTTAGTCATAGTCATACTTGTGTATTTAAAAATAGAGATTCCTGTAGTAATTTTAACAACTGTGACAGATATTTATGTATGAAGTTATACCAACAATCATACTCAAATACGTCTAAGTACATATACAGTGAAAGGATAAAAGTGTGCCCTTAAACATTTAATTTCAATTTAATTCTTTCTTCTGTTAGGCAAGAAACTAAAATGTCACAAGAAAATCGTTCTAACCATTATTTACTAAGTACATTAACCACCTCCTGGTTTTCTCTTTCTAACACCTATAATAGTTATGCTCATTACTGTAATTATATTCACTTTACCCTACACATTACAATGAACACTACTTATGTGAGCAAAACTGCAATAACAAATGTAGAAAAAAAATTTCAAAAATATCATAGCGATAGCAAGTTGCAATGACTGAAATACTAACAATAAAACTTTAAATTACATATCGCATTTTCCGCCGACACATTCATAGTTTGTTAATAAAAATATAGAAAGTGAAAAAAATACTAAACTGAAATATACAGAGCACAACACAACTAAAGTCCTTATAGAGCTCCTCCCGCTATTTCCCGCAGATATGTTGTCGGTTCATGAAGCACACTTTGAAAATATTAGTAATGAAAATTTACATAAATTATTTACCAAAAACAAAATTCTTTTAAAAACGATATATTTCAGTTCTAATTCAGTTGTAGTTCAATTCTAGTTTAGTTCTAGTTCAGTTCTAGTTCAGTTCTAGTTCAGTTCTAGTTCAGTTCTAGTTCAGTTCTAGTTCAGTTCTAGTTCAGTTCTAGTTCAGTTCTAGTTCAGTTCTAGTTCAGTTCTAGTTCAGTTCTAGTTCACTTCTAGGTCAGTTCTAGTTCAGTTCTAGTTCAGTTCTAGTTCAGTTCTAGTTCAGTTCTAGTTCAGTTCTAGTTCAGTTCTAGTTCAGTTTCTAGTTCAGTTCTAGTTCAGTTCTAGTTCACTTCTAGTTCAGTTCTAGTTCAGTTCTAGTTCAGTTCTAGTTCAGTTCTAGTTCAGTTCTAGTTCAGTTCTAGTTCAGTTCTAGTTCAGTTCTAGTTCAGTTCTAGTTCAGTTCTAGTTCAGTTCTAGTTCAGTTCTAGTTCAGTTCTAGTTCAGTTCTAGTTCAGTTCTAGTTCAGTTCTAGTTCAGTTCTAGTTCAGTTCTAGTTCAGTTCTAGTTCAGTTCTAGTTCAGTTCTAGTTCAGTTCTAGTTCAGTTCTAGTTCAGTTCTAGTTCAGTTCTAGTTCAGTTCTAGTTCAGTTCAGTTCAGTTCTAGTTCAGTTCTAGTTCAGTTCTAGTTCAGTTCTAGTTTCTAGTTCAGTTCTAGTTCAGTTCTAGTTCAGTTCTAGTTCAGTTCTAGTTCAGTTCTAGTTCAGTTCTAGTTTCAGTTCTAGTTCTTAGTTCAGTTCTAGTTCAGTTCTAGTTCAGTTCTAGTTCAGTTCTAGTTCAGTTCTAGTTCAGTTCTAGTTCAGTTCTAGTTCAGTTCTAGTTCAGTTCTAGTTCAGTTCTAGTTCATTTCTAGTTTCAGTTCTAGTTCAGTTCTAGTTCAGTTCTAGTTCAGTTCTAGTTCAGTTCTAGTTCAGTTCTAGTTCAGTTCTAGTTCAGTTCTAGTTCAGTTCTAGTTCAGTTCTAGTTCAGTTCTAGTTCAGTTCTAGTTCAGTTCTAGTTCAGTTCTAGTTCAGTTCTTTTCAGTTCTAGTTCAGTTCTAGTTCAGTTCTAGTTCAGTTCTAGTTCAGTTCTAGTTCAGTTCTAGTTCAGTTCTAGTTCAGTTCTAGTTCAGTTCTAGTTCAGTTCTAGTTCAGTTCTAGTTCAGTTCTAGTTTTCTAGTTCAGTTTAGTTCAGTTCTAGTTCAGTTCAGTTCAGTTCAGTTTCTAGTTCAGTTCTAGTTCAGTTCTAGTTCAGTTTAGTTCAGTTCTAGTTCAGTTCTAGTTCAGTTCTAGTTCAGCTCTAGTTCAGTTCTAGTTCAGTTCTAGTTCAGTTCTAGTTCAGTTCTAGTTCAGTTCTAGTTCAGTTCTAGTTCAGTTCTAGTTCAGTTCTAGTTCAGTTCTAGTTCAGTTCTAGTTCAGTTCTAGTTCAGTTCTAGTTCAGTTCTAGTTCAGTTCTAGTTCAGTTCTAGTTCAGTTCTAGTTCAGTTCTAGTTCAGTTCTAGTTCAGTTCTAGTTCAGTTCTAGTTCAGTTCTAGTTCAGTTCTAGTTCAGTTCTAGTTCATTCTAGTTCAGTTCTAGTTCAGTTCTAGTTCAGTTCTAGTTCAGTTCTAGTTCAGTTCTAGTTCAGTTCTAGTTCAGTTCTAGTTCAGTTCTAGTTCAGTTCTAGTTCAGTTCTAGTTCAGTTCTAGTTCAGTTCTAGTTCAGTTCTAGTTCAGTTCTAGTTCAGTTCTAGTTCAGTTCTAGTTCAGTTCTAGTTCAGTTCTAGTTCAGTTCTAGTTCAGTTCTAGTTCAGTTCTAGTTCAGTTCTAGTTCAACTATAGTTCTCTACAAGTTCAATATTACTTTAGGTTAACATTTTTTCAAGTGTATATTTTATGGTACACTCTTCAAAATACAAATACGTATGTATGTATATATGTATGTACATTCATGCTCTAAGTATGTGCGAATATCCCCTGTTACCATACAATTTTGGACAACATTATCAACTTTTTCCCTGTGACAGAATATATAAAAATAGAGCATGACAAGTCGAAAAAAAACATTTTGAAAATTAACAAAGTTTTGTTGTAGCGCCATTAGCTGTAATGTGTGTTGGGAAACATGTGACACATTTTTGCAAACATTTCTTGTAGAAATGTTGGAAAAAAATTTAGTTTTAGAAAAAAATATTCTTTTTTTTTTCATTTTTATTCACATTCTGATATAATAGAAGGTGTCTCCTGATGTGTTGATGTCATTAAACAGATTGACGGTGAACATGTCAAGGGGACAAAGCAAATGGATGGAATAAATAAAAAAATTTGATAAATGATTTCTATAAAGTTTTCAAAGAAAACTTTCTAACAAAAATATTATTACTATAAGATTTTTACATAATTTAATAAACTCAAATTGGGCAATATTTGCTAATAAGGTTATTGTTATAAAAACAATTAATAAGTTTCTACAATTAACATAATTTGTTTCCATTTAAAAAGTCATTGTAAACAATTTGTTATATACTCTAAAACTTTCATAGTGATCATTGCATTAAATTATTCACAGCATTTGTAGTCTAACTAAGTACATGGATTTTCCTAACATTTCGTGAAACTATAGTCTGAAATTTGTCTTTTACCTGTCTGCTTTACAAAAACTTCGCGGAATGTTTACATCAGAGAATTTTAATAATTTACTGCAACAAACGGTTTCTGCAAAACTTTTCACAGTCATTATAGTGTTATAAAAAAGAAAACAATTTACTTTATCTAATTTGAATCTAGGCAAAACGAATGAGAAGAAAGAATAACTACAGAAGGCAGTAAATAATTAAAATGACAACAAAGTTCAAGTCAAATTAGGTGAACAAAGTTTAATTGTGAAAATTATGAAAACTTTTCTGTGCAATTTTATTATTACACACAACATGGTGATCACAAAATTAAGAGTGAACTAGTTCAGTTCTAGTTCAGTACTAGTTCAGTTAGTTCAGTTCTAGTTCAGTTCTAGTTCAGTTCTAGTTCAGTTCTAGTTCAGTTCTAGTTCAGTTCTAGTTCAGTTCTAGTTCAGTTCTAGTTCAGTTCTAGTTCAGTTCTAGTTCAGTTCTAGTTCAGTTCTAGTTCAGTTCTAGTTCAGTTCTAGTTCAGTTCTAGTTCAGTTCTAGTTCAGTTCTAGTTCAGTTCTAGTTCAGTTCTAGTTCAGTTCTAGTTCAGTTCTAGTTCAGTTCTAGTTCAGTTCTAGTCAGTTCTAGTTCAGTTCTAGTTCAGTTCTAGTTCAGTTCTAGTTCAGTTCTAGTTCAGTTCTAGTTCAGTTCTAGTTCAGTTCTTCTAGTTCAGTTCTAGTTCAGTTCTAGTTCAGTTCTAGTTCAGTTCTAGTTCAGTTCTAGTTCAGTTCTAGTTCAGTTCTAGTTCAGTTCTAGTTCAGTTCTAGTTCAGTTCTAGTTCAGTTCTAGTTCAGTTCTAGTTCAGTTCTAGTTCAGTTCTAGTTCAGTTCTAGTTCAGTTCTAGTTCAGTTCTAGTTCAGTTCAGTTCTAGTTCAGTTCTAGTTCAGTTCTAGTTCAGTTCTAGTTCAGTTCTAGTTCAGTTCTAGTTCAGTTCTAGTTCAGTTCTAGTTCAGTTCTAGTTCAGTTCTAGTTCAGTTCTAGTTCAGTTCTAGTTCAGTTCTAGTTCAGTTCTAGTTCAGTTCTAGTTCAGTTCTAGTTCAGTTCTAGTTCAGTTCTAGTTCAGTTCTAGTTCAGTTCTAGTTCAGTTCTAGTTCAGTTCTAGTTCAGTTCTAGTTCAGTTCTAGTTCAGTTCTTTTTCAGTTCTAGTTGTAGATCAGTTCTAGTTCAGTACTTTTAGGATCTACTGCAGTTCACAACTGTTCTAATATTTAATAAGTAATTCTGTAAATAAAGGTATTTATATAGAATATATACATAGTTTACATTTACATTTTGTTTATTTTTACAAAATACAACCAATTTTATTACTAACCTAGAAACGTTTTATTTCTAAATTAAGCGCTTACAAACAACTTCCTTGCACTTAATAAAAGAAAACAGTTCTTTTAAATTTGCATTTGTTTACTTTCACAATATTGTATCTTTTTAAATGAATCCTTTATTTCAATCCTTTTATGTTGTTTTGCAAACCTTCCTCATTAACAATACAAACATTAAATGAATCGTAAAAGAAACAAATAAATAGTTTTGTTGCTTGACCTATTATGCAGTAAAGGGTCGTTCTTCCGCTCCTTATTAATATTCAAATAAATTTGTTGATGAAATGCATGAGGAATAAATTATACCCTACAATAAAATGAACACTTATACATACAAAAATATATAAATATTAAATTCATGTCAAATTTTTAACTGGCTTATTAATATTATATATGATTTTCGAAGAATCCGTAATATATTTAGTACTTCACTTTAAATATTTGCAATAATATTTCCAATAGTTTGTATATTTCACAATTTTTCTCAGAATTGTTTTATGGTTCTATAAACAATACATTTTTATTTCTATAAAAAATGAACACAATACGAGGCCGTTTTAGTTTCAATTTAACCAGTTTCTATTGTTTTAAATTATAATGCATTGCGCGTTCCGGAGCATCAATTGAAACTAATAATGCCCAGAACTGCAATATTTATTCTTTTATCGCATAAAAATAAATTTATATTCACTGCAACAAATAAACGGCATCATAAAAGAATCATGTTGCAAATTTAGTACCAGCTGCTTTTTGAAATTTCTTTTTTTTTTTTTTGGACGATGCTGTTTTGTTTTTTTTTTTTTTTCATTGTTTTAAGAACAGTGAAATCTGTATGGACATAAAATCGTTTAAATTAGATCTCTGATGGATCATGATCTTTAAATATCAGGAGTTTAATTTAAAGGCTTTCTAAAGGTATTTTGATGACAAAATTAGTTCCATTTAGGTACTGCAATTAAAATTTTGTTTCTGTTTTAATTTAACGAGATTTCACTGTATCAACAGTTTTATTCAATAGTTTCTCATAATAGTTTTGAAAAACTGGAAAAAAAAATTTCACAAAAACAAGAAAACATTTTGCAATTGTTTTCATTGCGAATATTAAAAAACTGTAATGCAATTATATCATCAATTTCTTAAAACAATAGTAATTGTTTTCTTCCTCTTGTTGGATTTTTAGATTATTTTTATACTCTACAGTGCTATAGTTGGGACGGTATAATTAGTTTTTGCTCTTTATTTGGCTATGCAAACCATATCTCACATTTAAGTTCAGTTCTTGTTCATTATAATTTCTAAATTAAATGCAACAATCGGGTTCATAGAAATGTTCTGAAACAAAGTTAAACTTGTTAACCATGTGATGTAGGGTATGATATCGTCGAACATGTATAACTACATTTTCTAATTTTTTTTTTTCGTTCTTAAAGTTCACATTGTAACAACATTGACTCTACGAGACGACAGGCACTCAAGCAAACACAGTGAAGCAGCAAACTTGAACATTGCCAGCATCATCACCAGCTTCGACAGCACTGTCATAAACAATATTATTATCAACAGCAGCAACACAAAATGTAGCTGTTGTTATTCCATCTCAAATATTCATGCAGACAAACTTAATGACGGACAGACGGACGAATGAAATTTTACATTCAGTGTGGACATTAAATATTACTCGGTTATTTAATGAGAGACAATCTACTGAATAATTAAAATGATGATAGTTTCTGGGAGAACAAAAAAAAAATAGCAACAAAAATCATTAGTTGCTACTGCTTTACATGTTTTTACTGTAGTCATGTTGCAAAATTGTGTTTTTTTGTTGCGAGATAGAATCTCGCAGCTTCAAAGTATTTCGTTTAAAGAAATACTTTGTTGTGCAACAGAAGAGAGCCGTAAATTATGCTTTAGTTTATGAGGACATTTATAAGGATATAAATAGATTGTGTATCATCAACTTAGTTAAAGGAAAATAATTGAGAGAAAAATCGACATCCAAATAAATACGACAAATTAATTATAGAAATATGAATTTAAATTTAATAAATGTGGAAATTTGTTATAATGCAGTTGTTTAATAAAAACAAAATTTTACTTCCTCAAGATCAAATGTTGTTCTTAAGCAAATTACAGCAGTTTAAATTAAAAACTTTAACAATCTTCCTTTTTATATGACACCACAAAAAAATACTTTACAAGCTTTATTTTTTATACAGTTTTTTTATCTATCTATATCTGTATTATATATATATATATATAAAAATGAATGTGTGTTTGTTTGTATGTTTGAACGTTATAGACTACTAAACGTCTGAACTGATTTTATTAAAATTTTCAAAGCGTATTCCTGTATGTCTGGAATAGGTAATAATCTACTTTTTATTTTGAAATTCCAAGTGGGCGAGGAGCCACGCCTATATTAAGAAAATATTAAATCCGTATATTTAGATAATATAGCAGTTAGAGTCCTCAAATTTTGTAGGAGCAACTTTAGTGTCAATATAATTATTTAGGACAAAAAGTAGGCGGACTATCATTAGGGGGCGTGGCACCTCCCATATAAATTAAATACAAAAATACGTTTATCTTGGAAACTATTACAGTTAGAATCTTAAAATTTTGCACGAAACTTTAACATCCATCTAAACATTTTGGGTAATAAATTGGCGGACTACCCATGAGGGAAGCGGCACCTTCCATATTAATTAAAGACAAAAATTCGTTTATCTGGAAAACTAATGGAACTAAATTCTTCAAATTTCGCACGAAGAAATTAAATATTAATCTGAACATTTTGTAGGAAAAAAAGCGGACTTTCATCTGGGGGGTCTTGAAGCCCCCACATGAATCAAATAGAAAAATTCGTATATCTGCAAAACTATTAGAGCTAGAATCTTCAAATTTTACATGGAGAACTTTGAAATTCATGTGAACATTTAGAGCATAACGGGCAGACTTTCAATGGGTGGCTTGGCACAACATATATGAATTAAATAGAAAATTTCGTGTATCTTGGAAACTCTTATATTATTCAAATTTTTTATAAATAGATAAAAATTGGCGATAGATAGAAACTGGCGAACTTGCAATAATTTGCTGGTATTTATTTATACATATTCCTTTTAGGGTAGCAAAGCACACTGGGTATAGCTAGTTCCTTATAAAAGTTTTTTAGTTTTCATACAAATACTTATTTACATAGTTATTTCCAAAGAAAATTATTTCCTTTTCTTATTTTATCTAATTTAATAATCCTAATCAAATTATGACAACTACAAAAAGATATTTGCATTTTATTTTCTTTATTTTTTTTCTTTATGATGTTAATAAATACACACAATATTTGCTTAGCAAGTTTTTCTTTATAGACAATAATTTAAATAAACAAAATGTTCTTAGAAATTAAAACAATCTACTAGGGAAAACCTAACATGTTTTATTAGGTTAGCAGTAGAGAGCAAAAGAATAGCATGACATAAATGTAGAAAAATATTTAGTTGGCTTTAGAATTTAATCAAAAATGTTCTTTTTTGCTCATATCCTTTTGCACCCCATGCTAAATCCAACACAAATACTCATCTAAAACAATAAAAATAGAATAATATTCACACAATTTTTGACACTTGTCTAATAGCAATAAATAAAGTAAATAACAATAACAACAAATACACATAAAAGAAAAATCAAATAAATACTAATAAAAAAGAAAACAGAAATTGTAAATACGTTTTTTTTTTTTTTTGCATACGTATTAGTATTTGTCCATCTATATATATAAAATTCTAACGTTACTGACTGACTGACTGACTGACTGACTGATTCACTGACTGATTCATCATCGCACAGCCTAAACGGTTAAAGCTAAAGAGCTGAAATTTGGACAGGAGGTTGGTCTCCCGCCAAATAGATCCACTAAGACGGGATTTTTGGAAATTCGAATGTTTAGGGGGTAAAAAAGGGTAAAAACGGGTAAATTCGGTAACCTTATATCTCCTAAACTAGAAAAGATACAAAAACAGTTTAAAGCTTATCGCCGTTCATTTAAAAAATAAACGGACAGGTGTCTGGTACTTTTTTAAAATTCGGCCCCTTTAGGGAATAAACGGGTAAAAACTGTATTTTGGTACTTTTTTCGCACCCCATGTATCTTTTAAACCAGTGCACATTCAAAAAATATTTTTGACTCCTTCATAACTTCACGAAAAAATAAAAATATGAATTTAGTACTTTTTGGATATTCGGACGTTTAAGGGGTTAAAATTGTACCTATTTTTAGTACTTTTTTCATAAAACATTGTTTTTGGTTTATTAACTTATACATATGAATACATAATAACAGGCTCCCACTACGATGTTGCAACTTTTTGGAATAGAATTTTTATTTCGTTAATGGGGAGGAAAAAAGTACCAAAAGGGGTAAAAACGGGAAATTTGATTTTATTCAACCACAATGATCCAATTTAGATAAAATTTTTAAATTTAGAAACACTAAATATCCTAATGGGGTGTTATTTGGAACCCCGGTATCAAGTGATATTTTTTTGGTACTTTTCATTCTCCAACTGGTCCTTTTTGAGTTTTCTATGATATTGAAATAGAAACATGAAATTAATAATAAAAGGACTTTTCGCTACTTTTTCGTTCTACACAGGTACTTTTTTGAGTTTTCTTTAAAATTAAAGCTAGAAACATGAAATTAAGCATGTAGAGCTCGGAGTAAATGAGAATCTATAAAATGGGACTTTTTGGTACTTTTTCGTTCTTCAAAAGGTACTTTTTGAATTTTCTATAATATTGAACCTAGAAACATGAAATTAAGCATGTAGAGCTCGGAGTAAATGAGAATCTATAAAATGGGACTTTTTGGTACTTTTTCGTTCTTCAAAAGGTACTTTTTGAATTTTCTATAATATTGAACCTAGAAACATGAAATTAAACATGTAGAGACCGGAGTAAATGAGAATCTATAAAAGGGGACTTTTTGGTACTTTTTCGTCCTTCGACTGGTACTTTTTGAGTTTTCTATAAAATTTAACCTAGAAACATAAAATTAAGCATGTAGAGCCCTTAGTAAATGAGAATCTATAAAAGGGGACTATTTGGTACTTTTTCGTCTTTCGACTGGTACTTTTTGAGTTTTCTATAAAATTTAACCTAGAAACATGAAATTAAGCATGTAGAGCCCTTAGTAAATGAGAATCTATAAAAGGGGACTTTTTGGTACTTTTTCGTCCTTCGACTGGTACTTTTTGAGTTTTCTATAAAATTTAACCTAGAAACATGAAATTAAGCATTTAGAGCCCTTAGTAAATGAGAATCTATAAAAGGGGACTTTTTGGTACTTTTTCGTCCTTCGACTGGTACTTTTTGAGTTTTCTATAAAATTTAACCTAGAAACATGAAATTAAGCATATAGAGCCCTTAGTAAATGAGAATCTATAAAAGGGGACTTTTTGGTACTTTTTCGTCTTTCGACTGGTACTTTTTGAGTTTTCTATAAAATTTAACCTAGAAACATGAAATTAAGCATGCGGAGGCCTTAGTTAATGAGAATTTATAAAAGGGGACTTTTTGGTACTTTTTCGTCCTTCGACTGGTAGTTTTTGAGTTTTCTATAAAATTTAACCTAGAAACATAAAATTAAGCATGTAGAGCCCTTATTAAATGAGAATCTTTAAAAGGGGACTATTTGGTACTTTTTCGTCTTTCGACTGGTACTTTTTGAGTTTTCTATAAAATTTAACCTAGAAACATGAAATTAAGCATGTAGAGCCCTTAGTAAATGAGAATCTATAAAAGGGGACTTTTTGGTACTTTTTCGTCTTTCGACTGGTACTTTTTGAATTTTCTATAATATTGATCCTAGAAGCATGAAATTAAGCATGTAGAGCCTGAAGTAAATGAGAATCTATAAAAGGGGACTTTTTGGTACTTTTTCGTCCTTCGACTGGTACTTTTTGAGTTTTCTATTAAATTGAACCTAGAAACATGAAAATAAGCATTTAGAGCCCGTAGTAAATGAGAATCTATAAAAGGGGACTTTTTGGTACTTTTTCGTTCTTCAAAAGGTACTTTATGAATTTTCTATAATATTGAAAATAGAAACATGAAAGTATGCATGTAGAGCCTGGATTAAGTGAGAAACTATAAAAGGGGACTTTTTGGTACTTTTTTGTTCTTCAAAAGGTACTTTTTGAATTTTCTATAATATTGAACCTAGAAACATGAAATTAAACATGTAGAGCCCGAATTAAGTGAGGACCTATAAAAGGGGAATTTTTGGTACTTTTTCGTTCTTTAAAAGGTACTTTTTGAATTTTCTATAATATTGATACTAGAAGCATGAAATTAAGCATGTAGAGCCCTTAGTAAATGAGAATCTATAAAAGGGGACTTTTTGGTACTTTTTCGTTCTTCAAAAGGTACTTTTTGAATTTTCTATAATATTGATCCTAGAAGCATGAAATTAAGCATATAGAGCCTGGAGTAAATGAGAATCTATAAGAGGGGACTTTTTGGTACTTTTTCGTTCTTCAAAAGGTACTTTTTGAATTTTCTATAATATTGAACCTAGAAACATGAAATTAAGCAAGTACCAAGATTAAGTGATAACCTATAAAAGGGGTCTTTTCGGCACTTTTTCGTTCTTCAAAAGGTACTTTTTGAATTTTCTATAATATTGAACCTAGAAACATGAAATTAAGTACGTAGAGCCCGGAGTAAGTGAGAACATATAAAAGAGGACTCTTTGGTAATTTTTCGTTCTTCAAAAGGTACTTTTTGAGTTTTTTATAACATGAAATTAACCATGTGGAGCCCGGAGTTAATGAGAATCTATAAAAGGGGACCCTTTGGTAATTTTTCGTTCTTCAACTGGTACTTTTTTAATTTTCTATAATATTGAACTTAGGAACATGAAATTAAATAAAAGAGGTCTTTTGTTACTTTTTCGTACTTCATTGGTACGTTTTGAGTTTTCTAAAATATTGAATATATAAACATAAACTTAAATAGGGGGCTTTTTGATATTGCAGATATATATACATTTACAATAATATTTATTTTATTTCATTACGATGAGGGTAGCGAAGCACACTGGGTATAGCTAGTATTAAATATTTTTCTAAGATTTGTTCCAAAGGAAATTTTGTATCCTTTGAATATTTGTTTGAAATGTGTTAAGAAAAAAGGTATATTTCTTAAATTTCTTATAAATGGTGAAACAGTGTTCCGGAAGAGCACTTGTACAAATAAACTGTAAATACAGAATATTTGTGCAAATTTCAAATCTATACATCTTTGCGTTCGAACTCGTTCGTACTATCAACAGACGGATGGACGGACAGACAGACAGACAGGCGGATGGACAGACAGACGGATGGACAGACAGAAAGACAGACAGACGGATAGACAGACAGAAAGATAGCTAGACTGACAGACACACAGACGGACTAACGAACGGACGTGACCAAAAAATCTAATAAGAATTCAAAATATACATATGTATATACTTTTGTGGGTTTACGACCAGTATTTCGATGTGTTATAAAGGGAATGACAAAATCAATATATCCTCTCCCCCCCTCCCTTTTTTGATGATGGATATAAAAACAGATTTATCAAGAAGTTTAAATTTAGAAAACACTATTACTAAATAATCCTTTAATAAAACTTGTAACTAGCTTCCTCTTATAAACAGCTGCCGAAAATTTCTTATCCTTTTAAATGTTGTAATATTTCCTTTTCTGTTTTCAATCTCCTATACATTTATAAATATCCTATCCATAAAACATTTTAATAATACAAAAGATGTTACTTTAAACCAATTAATATTTAATATAATTTGTTACAAAATAATTTCCTTTAATAAGATTTAGTAATATTTACTCTTCAAATAACCACAAATAATTGATAAAATAAATTTGAGTGAATGAGTTTGGTTATAAATTTATATTGAAATAAATTTTATTTACACACAAATATAACAACAAGAAAAAATGTTAAGATTATTTATATTTATCGTTTACTGTTAATCAATGACAATGTAATCAAGTAATCTACATAAACACTCATATATCTTTCATTTTTAACAGTTATTCTTCCTTGAGTTTATCCTTGAAAATATGTATTGTAAGTATACATACATATGTATTAGATGGGTGTAAAGAAATTTTGTAGATTTCCAAATCAGTTTTATTTTGTTTAAAGATATGATAACTTACTCTTTGTAATTGTTAATTCTTTCATATTTATAGGGCCATACTAATTTCAAAATATTCATACATAAGTATATCCATCCATACATATGTATGTATAATATATGTATACTTTTACTTTAGAGCCCCTTAAGGGGCCTTTTAACTAATGTTAAAAGACTTAGCAATAGTTCCATTTTGTTTTTTTTTTTCTAAAAGGTATTTCTAGTCTATAGTCTAGAGTATAGTCTAGTCTATAGTCTAGTCTAGTCTAGTCTATAGTCTAGTCTATAGTCTAGTCTATAGTCTAGTCTATAGTCTAGTCTATAGTCTAGTCTATAGTCTAGTCTATAGTCTAGTCTATAGTCTAGTCTATAGTCTAGTCTATAGTCCTAGTCTATAGTCTAGTCTATAGTCTAGTCTATAGTCTAGTCTATAGTCTAGTAGTCTATAGTCTAGTCTATAGTCTAGTCTATAGTCTAGTCTATAGTCTAGTCTATAGTCTAGTCTATAGTCTATAGTCTAGTCTATAGTCTAGTCTATAGTCTAGTCTATAGTCTAGTCTATAGTCTAGTCTATAGTCTAGTCTATAGTCTAGTCTATAGTCTAGTCTAGTAGTCTAGTCTATAGTCTAGTCTATAGTCTAGTCTATAGTCTAGTCTATAGTCTAGTCTATAGTCTAGTCTATAGTCTAGTCTATAGTCCTAGTCTATAGTCTAGTCTATAGTCTAGTCTATAGTCTAGTCTATAGTCTAGTCTATAGTCTAGTCTATAGTCTAGTCTATAGTCTAGTCTATAGTCTAGTCTATAGTCTAGTCTATAGTCTAGTCTATAGTCTAGTCTATAGTCTAGTCTATAGTCTAGTCTATAGTCTAGTCTATAGTCTAGTCTATAGTCTAGTCTATAGTCTAGTCTATAGTCTAGTCTATAGTCTAGTCTATAGTCTAGTCTATAGTCTAGTCTATAGTCTAGTCTATAGTCTAGTCTATAGTCTAGTCTATAGTCTAGTCTATAGTCTAGTCTATAGTCTAGTCTATAGTCTAGTCTATAGTCTAGTCTATAGTCTAGTCTATAGTCTAGTCTATAGTCTAGTCTATAGTCTAGTCTATAGTCTAGTCTATAGTCTAGTCTATAGTCTAGTCTATAGTCTAGTCTATAGTCTAGTCTATAGTCTAGTCTATAGTCTAGTCTATAGTCTAGTCTATAGTAGTCTAGTCTATAGTCTAGTCTATAGTCCTAGTCTATAGTCTAGTCTATAGGTCTAGTCTAGTCTATAGTCTAGTCTATAGTCTAGTCTAGTCTAGTCTATAGTCTAGTCTATAGTCTAGTCTATAGTCTAGTCTATAGTCTAGTCTATAGTCTAGTCTAGTAGTCATAGTCTATAGTCTAGTCTATAGTCTAGTCTATAGTCTAGTCTATAGTCTAGTCTATAGTCCTAGTCTATAGTCTAGTCTAGTAGTCTATAGTCTAGTATAGTCTAGTCTATAGTCTAGGTCTATAGTCTAGTCTATAGTCTAGTCTATAGTCTAGTCTATAGTCTAGTCTAGTAGTCTAGTCTATAGTCTAGTCTATAGTCTAGTCTATAGTCTAGTCTATAGTCTAGTCTATAGTCTAGTCTATAGTCTAGTCTATAGTCTAGTCTATAGTCTAGTCTATAGTCTAGTCTATAGTCTAGTCTATAGTCTAGTCTAGTAGTCTAGTCTATAGTCTAGTCTATAGTCTAGTCTATAGTCTAGTCTATAGTCTAGTCTATAGTCTAGTCTATAGTCTAGTCTATAGTCTAGTCTATAGTCTAGTCTATAGTCTAGTCTATAGTCTAGTCTATAGTCTAGTCTATAGTCTAGTCTATAGTCTAGTCTATAGTCTAGTCTATAGTCTAGTCTATAGTCTAGTCTATAGTCTAGTCTATAGTCTAGTCTATAGTCTAGTCTATAGTCTAGTCTATAGTCTAGTCTATAGTCTAGTCTATAGTCTAGTCTATAGTCTAGTCTATAGTCTAGTCTATAGTCTAGTCTATAGTCTAGTCTATAGTCTAGTCTATAGTCTAGTCTATAGTCTAGTCTATAGTCTAGTCTATAGTCTAGTCTATAGTCTAGTCTATAGTCTAGTCTATAGTCTAGTCTATAGTCTAGTCTATAGTCTAGTCTATAGTCTAGTCTATAGTCTAGTCTATAGTCTAGTCTATAGTCTAGTCTAATAGTCTAGTCCTATAGTCTAGTCTATAGTCTAGTCTATAGTCTAGTCTATAGTCTAGTCTATAGTCTAGTCTATAGTCTAGTCTATAGTCTAGTCTATAGTCTAGTCTATAGTCTAGTCTATAGTCTAGTCTATAGTCTAGTCTTAAAAGGGCCTTATAAAATACCCTTTTTAGCAACTTTTTCTTTGTTTTTATGTTCGCATGCTTGTATGTAAAATGCAATATAATTTTACTTTTCTGATTTATGAGAAATCATTTTTAACAGTTTTGTATTATTCCTATTAATATTTTGGCTTTAACACATACATAAACAAAAATTCCGGCGGCATTATACTCAAATATTTAGACATAAATTATGAGAGCGAGTAATTGTATTAATGTAATAAAATAATATGACAAATTGACATCTTTAAGCTAATCTATTAGAGAAAAAATATGCATATGTATGTAAATCATTTTTGTAACATATTTTTCGCAACTAGAATGATAACGGAAAGCTAAATTCTAATCTATAGAAATTTATATTGTAGAAAGACAAACTTTACAAAATTACAACAAAGTTTTATGAAGGATATTGAATTTGAGTTTTTCTTTTACAAAACTTTTTCTCAATTACTTTAACTTTACAGCAATGCACGATTATACAAAATATTTAAATAAAATTATTGTTCTATACACGTGTCATATTTCCCTATTATCTTACACAATACACGTGCAATCCTACATAAACATACGTATTTTTATGAAGTCCCCCATGAATAAGTTGATTTGGCGATGATATAAATCTCAATAGTAGAGAAAGCATCAATTTCTAATTTAATATTCGTACTCTCACCATATTGATATGGAATTCAAATAAAAATGTCATCATTTAGACTAATCTTTAAATATGATTTATTTATGAATATGGTATTCATTTTTTCTTTCCTGTTATACTTATAGACCTGATCCTTGCACTAGAACAACAAGGAGTAGACCATAAATCTTTAAGGACATGAAGACATTATGAAACAAAAAAGTGAATAAAGGAACACACAAAAATTATGAATTATTTGTGTGCTTATTGAATGTAAGAAGATGAAAAAATGCGAAAAAAAAATTCTCAGCATAGAAAGGGAAATCACATATGTATACAAGGAAAGTATACATAAGGATGTTTTATGTACATGTATAGGTATATACCACAATAGAGGACATATAAAGAGGATAAGGCTTTCAAAAAAAAATCTTGATTATTAACTGCTTCATTGTTTTAATGAACATTTGAGTAGAACCAACAGAAATCTATAGTCACTTTAAAGAGCTTTCAACATGTTTTCTTCTGTTGAAGCTGATAAATAAGTTTGTGTGGTTCATTCTTTTCGATAAACAAGAAACTTTTTCTGATTTTTTGGTAGTTTTGCGTAAAAAAGTAAATTGTAAATACAATAAAAACAATATTTTTTCGGTAAAAATACTAAAGAGTTTCCCGAGCTGCAGTTTTTTTAAGCTGTTAAAATAATAACATTTGCTCTTAGAGCAACGCATGTGCCCTATATTACGGCATTTCAGGGAAAAGATGTCAATCAGTAAAGACTTCCGTTTTAGAGAAATGTGCATGTGAGGACAATGTTAGCGACAACAGAGATTGAAAAGTTATGTACTCTGTATGCTCCCTTTTCTTGAGGCTATTGTGTTATTACTGTTGTTGCATAGCTAGCAAGTTTATTAGCATTTTTACAGATATTTAGATATAAAAATCAAAACTTATTTTAACAATTTTTTAATTTTTCATTAACATTTTAGAGATTTTGTTATTTCTCCAAAGGAACACTCTATTCAAGAGTAAAAAATACGAAAAAGCAATATGAGATTGTGTATAAGCGTGTGTGGAGTTGTTCTCTACAATATGTGGTTGAAAGGTACATATGTAAGTAATAAATAACCAATGATTCGGTAAGAGAAAAAATATTTTCAATATTAAATTGATTTCCGATTAGTGAGGAGAGCATTATTACATTAGTGGGAAGGGTATATTGGATTAGTGCTGATACTTGCAACGCATAGAATTAATTGTCCTATACCCAGCTATGTATGTCCGCCTGTCCGTCTATCTGTCTGTCCATGTAAACCATGTAATCAAACTGCAGGTCGCAATTTTGAAGATAATTCGATGAAATTTAGTACACGTATTACTTTTGACCCAACGACGAACCCCATTGATTTTTGGTTAATATCGGTCCATTATTTAAATTAACCCCCATATAACCGGATCCCCTAAATTGAGATTTAGATCTTATGATACTAATATCCCTACAAAAATAGGCAAAATTTGCAAAATTTGGTAATGAGCTGCCCTTATTTGAAAATAGTCCTCCTACAAAGTCCCTTCCTGAAAATGCTTAAACGTCTTTAATTCCCTTATTAACACGTGCATTTCGATAAAATTCGGAATAATAAACTTTTATCAGTTCATATTTGACTCAAGCCCCCACATATATAGCCTCTATCAAAAAATTGGTTTTTCTTCAAAAACATTTCAAAATTAAAATTCAACATAAATGCTTTATTATTAATAATAATACATATAATAGATATATATACTAATAACTGGTGTAGAGTATCATATGATCGTCCACGCCCGGCTATACTTTTTTTACTTGTTAACTATTCTTAGGACTTGTTGATTGACTGATCTATTAACAAATCTACTTATCAGTCTATTGATTAATCTCTTAACTAACTAGTTTATTGACTAGTTTACTGACTAATTTCTTAAATAGTCTATTGACTAGTCTTTCGATATATTGATTAGTCTCCTGTATATTAATTAGTCTATAGATTAGTCATGGGTAGTCTATTAACTAGTCCATTGGCCTGTCTATTAATTAGGCTATTGCCCAATTATTGACAAGTAATCTATTATCAAGTCTATTGAATAAACTGTTTGACTGGTCTATTAACTAGTTCATTTACTAATCTATTGACTAATCTATTGACTAATATTTTGACTAGTCTATTGACTAATCTATTAGCTATTTTATTAATAATCTGCCATTGACTAGTATATCGACTGGTCCATTGATTATGTTACGGACTAATCCATTGACTTGTCTATTAAATACCCTATAGACTGGTCTATTAAATGTTATATTGACTAGTCTAGTTCATACATATTGAGTAATCTATTATCTAGTCTATATTGACTAGTTGTTGACTAATCTATAAACAATTCAATTAACTAGTCTATTTATAATCTTCTACATAGTCTTTTGACTAATCTGTTTGACTAGTCTATATGCCATAGATTTGTTTATTGACTTGTCTATTGATTACGCTGTCGCTGTCTATTGGCTTGTTTATAGACTAATATATTGACTGATCTATGGAATAATTTATTGACTGGTCCATTACCTATTCCATTCTATGTTAACTAGGCTAGTCTATTGAAAAGTTAGTTGACTGATCCTCTGATTATTCTATACACAAGTCTATTGATTGGACTATCAGGTAGTCTACTGACTAGTCTCTAGATTACTTAGCAAAAGTTTACAAAAGTACTTAATATGTAGTAGATACTAGAGTTTTCTTTGTTTGTGTAATGCAATTTAATGTTCCTATCGTAACTAAGATAAATCGTAAACATTCCACCCATACCCAATAAAACAAAAAAATATCTAATAAAACCAAAAAAAAAGAAGAAAACAACTTGTCATTGTCGTTAAGAAACTTTTTATTGAACAAAACCGAAGCACAAAAACAAACTTAATGGCTGATTATTGAGATAAATGTCACACTTGTGTAGAGATTTGTAATACTAAACATATACAAATTGTCACTTGTGTCTTTTGGTGATTAGCACAGTAACGCTCAAGGTGGGTACAAATGTCAATATGAATCTGGGAAAAAAACTAAAGAATAGAGAAGACAAAGTGACAATTTATTACATTTGGTAAAAGTTTTTCCTGTAAAATACCAAAAAAAACTTCACATGTGCAGATGTTGTATGTTGTATGAATAAGAAAATATAAATACATATACATTTTGTGATTAATTGCTGTTGTGGCAATATTTTGAGCAAAACTCCCAATACAAAATTTTTCAAATTTTTATTAAAAATTTATAAAATTAATTTTGTAAGCAATTTTACCTTTTAAAACTTTAATTTTAATGAGAAAAAATTATTTTATTTTCTGCAGAAAAGTTAGAAAAAGTTTACTCCTTAATGTTATTAACTGTTTTAAAAATTTATTAAATTTATTTTAGGTTTAACTTCAAGTTCTGTTAAAATTTCAAAATTACTTTGGTAATACTATGAGTATGAGCACTTTACAACAAACTAATAATGTTTAATAAGCATACGCCTAGTTGTGCAGTCTAATGCCCAGTGTTGCCAACTTAGTGCTTTTCGCACTATTTATGGTGCTTTATGAAACGTCATACGCGAAAATTTTTTCTTGTAGTGCCTTTTTACGGAAAGGCACTATTATGGTGCTTTTCAAATTGCATCACAGCGCTTTCAGTGCTTTTTGTCCCAATTTTTTTAAGTGTAAAATTTACAACGCGATATGGTAGCTTACTAAAAAATTTTAAAGAAATGCTGTGTGGCATCTTCAGCAAAACCAACGGTACTTTAAAATGTGATACAAAGAAGAAAAAGAAAATCAACAGCGTTTGGGAAATAATAAAAAATATACGTACATATAAAATAAAAAGTAAGAATTCTTACTTTAAATAATTTAAACAATTTAATTAACTTATATGTGTGCTTGTGTATATATCTATACATATTTTTTATAATAGAAAAATATATTGACAAGTAAGTATTTGTTTCCATTATTATTGATATTTGTGTTAATAAAAAAATATTTGTAGATGGACCGATCACTTCAAAAATATCGTCAAGTTTGGGAAAATGATCCTATTTTCAAAAAGTGGTTACGTCCCACAAAGGATCCATTGAAGGCGTCATGTTTTTATTGTCATTCAGAAATTTCTGCTCGTTATAGTGATTTAATCCGGCATTCAGAAACAAAAAAACACAAAAAGTCAATGCAACCGTTCAATGGAGTTTTCAGTGTCCAACCAGAGCTGTCATTTTCTTCAAAAGAGGTGTCAGAAAAACAAAAGGCTCAAGTTAGACTTTCCCTTTATGTTGCAGTTCATTCATCGTTTTTGAGTGTTAATCATCTAGGTGAAGTGTGCAACTCCGAGTTTGCTGATAGCAAATCATCACAATTTCAATTGCATCGTACCAAATGTTCTAACATTATTAATAATGTCTTGGCGCCTCATTTTATTGACGATTTTTTGAAAGATATTAAAGATGAGTATTTCAGCTTGATTTTGGATGAAGGCACCGACATATCTGTGGAAAAACTTTTGGGGGTAGTAATAAGATACTACAGTTCATCAAAAAAACAGTTTGTCACAACTTTTCTTGGCCTAATTGATTTGGTGGAAGGCAATGCAGATGCTTTGTTGGAGGGCCTTGAACGATTAATTAACAATATGGACTTAGATTTTAAAAAACTTGTGGCCATTGGCACAGACAATGCCCCCGTCATGACGGGCATAAATAACGGCTTATATAAAAAAATCAAAACAAAATATGAGCTAAATAATTTAATTTTAATTCGCTGTGTATGCCACTCGCTTCAATTAGCTGTATGTTCTGCGACTGATAAATATTTCCCAAATAATTTGGAATTTTTAATAAGAGAAACTTACAATTGGTTTTCACACTCAACGGTTCGGCAAAAAACCTATGTGAAAATATTCAAACTCCTCAATGGTGATGGGGTGAATCCCAACAAGATTCCACAAGTATCTAACACTAGATGGCTATCAATTGAAAAGGCGGTTAAATGTATTTTGAATATGTGGCTGGAACTTAAAACACATTTTAATATTCTTAAGGACAATGGGTATGTTTCACTTTTACTTAAGGATATGTACAATAATAATAACAATTTTGTATATCTCACGTATTTAAGTTCCATTTTGGGAGAGGTTCAAAGGGTCAATTTAGCATTTGAAGCAAAAAATGCAGACCACGTTAAGTTGTATAATGATTTGTATAGATTGCTACAAAATCTGACTAACAAACTGATAATAAATTGTGAAAATTTTAATTACATAGAAGGTGATATAGATAGTAATTATAATGAATTTTGCTACCTTGGTTATAGTTTTGAAAAGGCCTGCAATGAATACCAAATAACAGAAATCGAAAAAAATATTATTAAACAAAAATGTGTTCTTTTCACTAAAAACCTTATTTATGAAATTAGAGCTAGACTTCCTAGCAATTTGCAAATTTTACAAAAAGTTTCCTTATTCAGTGTCGAAAATATATTAAATAATATAAATAAGGATCAGTTAATAGAATTTATAAGCAACTTTATAAATGATGTAAATATATTATCAACAATAGAAACTAGTTTAGAAAATTTAAGGAATGCTAATTGGGAAAACAAAACTAGAACAGATCTTTTTTGGATAGAGGTTAGTGAATTTAAAGACTCGTTAGGAGAAAAGCCATTTTTAGTATTAGCACAGTTTGTTCTTCGGATATTAAGTTTTCCTTACTCTAACGCAGAGGTTGAGAGAGTTTTTAGCTCCATGAATTTATCAAAAAATAAAATTCGAAACCGACTATCATTAAACTCTGTTAATTCGATTTTACACATAAAATATGGACTACGTAGACTCAATTTTTGCTGTAATAATTATGCAATACCTTCCGAGGTCTGCAAAAATATTTCTTCAAACAAAACTTATATAAAGTCGAAGTATTATTTAAAAACAGTATTGTGGCCGAACGTGGTTGAGGAGGAGGAAAATGCAGATGATATCAGCGAAATATTTGTCGAAGATTTAAGTAACATTATTTAAAACCTTTTTAATAAGGAATTTTGTACAAGGGTCGTATACCCATATAATTTAAACATTTTAAAATTATAAATGTTAATTTTATAAACTATACTGATATTTTTATATGAATTGTTTTCTTTTGTTTTGTAACTATATTTTATTTAACCATAATATTTAATTATCAAATAAAGAATATTATAAAGTAAAAGTTTTATAAACGAGTATTCTTACTAAAAAACGGTAGTGCATTTTTACCCTTTTTTAAACTCAAAAAATACGCTTTTTTACCCGTTTTTTAATTTTATGTGCGCGTTTTAATATACAATCGCTGGCAACACTGCTAATGCCGTAGTATAAATAAAAAGTGTAGCATATCCTTAGGATGGTTATTAATTGAGCATGAATGTAACAAAACCACGTAAGCGTATGAGTAATAAAAGATTTGTAAGATTTAAATAAAATTGCTTTACGTGATTATTGATTTTATATTTTCGCAATTTTTATACTAAATATAAAAAAGTTTATTGCAAAAGTAAATCGAATGTGATACTACATACTTTACTGCATTTATGTGTTAAATATTTATAAATATAATTAATTAAATGATATAATCTGACAGACATTAATTTACAATGTATATTTATTTTCAATAAAAATAAAATAATTATTATAATTGCAAGTGTACGATTATACGCATCATAAGAATGAAATTTGATAAAAATCTACCCTTGCCAGTAAATTATAATTACTTGTGTGTATTTATTTTAATCGTTTTCGCATGTAGACACTTGTTTAACTTAAATATTATTTTAATGAATTATTATTTTAATACATTATTGAGTAAATAAATGTCACAAGAAAACCAGACCAATGAAAGTAAAATTTATACAATTTTAGTTGTACAACGATAACCAATGAATGCATCCTTTGGTAAGCCCTGCACTCAGGGTTAATGGGCAAGGAAATAGTGAATACTCTTGCTATGAAGGAATGGGAGCTTGAGTGCATCATTGGAAATAATGAGAACAGGACGAGAATCCTCTTCAGAATAAATAATGGGTTAGAATGATGATATATACTCTTAGTGGAGACACAGATTTATGGACATCGTGGAACGGAGAAGACTGTGAAACGCTGGAACATATTCTCTAACACTTACAGGCTCTCACTCAAAACTAAATCAAATTGTCCTTTTTTAATTGCATATTATTAAAATATTATTAAAGCAACTTGGCAAAAAAGAACTAAAATGCATAAAATTATTATATTACAACAAATTAAAAATTTAAACAATTTAAGACTAAACAGTATTGAAGGAATATTTACACATTTAATTTATTTAAAATTGATATTTGAAAACATCTCCTTTCTTTGCATTTTTAAATTAATTCATACAACTATTTTTATTAGCGTATAAATGTTTGACAAACGAAATTAATTAAGTCCACTTTTCAACACTAATATATGAACAATTTTTTTAGCCTTTTAATATTTTGCCAGACAAGAGATATTAGTACAGACATATGGAACAAATCATTGATTGAAATTATAATTTGACAGGCATAATACAGAACAGTATATTTTTTTCTATTTAAATATATTTCTAGTTTCAGGGACTTAATCGTTTTGGCTTGTGAAACATTCATATATTCCATTTAATTCAAATAAAAAATATTTATTTGAAAAAAAAAAATAAAATTTTCATATAAAATAATTTATAGTTGCTCTATTACGCTGCTCTATATACGCTCTTTCTATTTATTTCTCTACTAATCCAATTTATGTTACAACTAAATTGATATGAAAGCAATCAAAACTTGTTTCAAATTGTCTTTTGGAAAAAAAGCAATTTAAATTTTATTTCATATTTTTATATTATTTTTTATAGCAGATTAAACTAAAACAAAATTGAGCAAAATAAAAAAAATGATGTGAGAGTTTAGGAAATTCCCAGAAAAGTGAAAGTATTAAAATGCGTTTAAAAGTAATAAAGTTGAAGAACTTAGAATAGATAGCAACATTTTTAAGTTGAAAATGTTTAAGTTAATATTTTATAATCTTTCAGTTGACTTAGTAACACTACTTTCGCTTAGTAAAGAAGTATTGGTCACATGTACATACCTTAATATATTTATTTTCATTTCATATTAACTATTACCTATCTACCATCGGTCACAGTGACCCCACCATTTTTTACAAAATAGTTAATTATAAATTCATTAAAAGAATGTAAAACATGTATTAGATACATTTTTATACCCTAAACCACCATCAATGGTACTAGAGGGTAATATTAGTTTATCATTCAGTATGTAACACAAAGCAGTTTGGTATTGGAAATCAGGAAAAACGATTTACAGCCTGAAAAGTTATGAGATACTATTTGAGACTACCTTATAAGCTTTTACTAATTCTTCAAAAGTTTTCTCAGAAATTACCAAAGATATTTCGACGCATTCTCTCAGAGATAAATTATATATAATATTCAATCCAAAATTTCTCGATAGCAGCATACAAGGGTACATATTTCCGAAAATCACTTATCCTTCCAAAAATCGAACTTTTCGGATGAAAACATAGCTAGTTAGTTAGTTAGTTAGTTAGTTAGTTAGATAGATAGATAGATAGATAGTATAGTTAGTTAGTTAGTTAGTTAGTTAGTTAGTTAGTTAGTTAGTTAGTTAGTTAGTAGTTAGTTAGTTAGTTAGTTAGTAGTTAGTTAGTTAGGTTAGTTAGTTAGTTAGTTAGTTAGTTAGTTAGTTAGTTAGTTAGTTAGTTAGTTAGTTAGTTAGTTAGTAGTTAGTTAGTTAGTTAGTTAGTTAGTTAGTTAGTTAGTTAGTTAGTTAGTTAGTTAGTTAGTTAGTTAGTTAGTTAGTTAGTTAGTTAGTTAGTAGTTAGTTAGTTAGTTAGTAGTTAGTTAGTTAGTTAGTTAGTTAGTTAGTTAGTTAGTTAGTTAGTTAGTTAGTTAGTTAGTAGTTAGTTAGTTAGTTAGTTAGTTAGTTAGTTAGTTAGTTAGTTAGTTAGTTAGTTAGTTAGTTAGTTAGTTAGTTAGTTAGTTAGTTAGTTAGTTAGTAGTTAGTTAGTTAGTTAGTTAGTTAGTTAGTTAGTTAGTTAGTTAGTTAGTTAGTTAGTTAGTTAGTTAGTTAGTTAGTTAGTTAGTAGTTAGTTAGTTAGTTAGTTAGTTAGTTAGTTAGTTAGTTAGTTAGTTAGTTAGTTAGTTAGTTAGTTAGTTAGTTAGTTAGTTAGTTAGTTAGTTAGTTAGTTAGTAGTTAGTTAGTAGTTAGTTAGTAGTTAGTTAGTTAGTTAGTTAGTTAGTAGTAGTTAGTTAGTTAGTTAGTTAGTTAGTTAGTTAGTAGTAGTTAGTTAGTTAGTTAGTTAGTTAGTTAGTAGTAGTTAGTTAGTTAGTTAGTTAGTTAGTTAGTTAGTTAGTTAGTTAGTTAGTAGTTAGTTAGTTAGTTAGTTAGTTAGTAGTTAGTTAGTTAGTTAGTTAGTTAGTTAGTTAGTTAGTAGTTAGTTAGTTAGTTAGTTAGGTAGTTAGTTAGTTAGTTAGTTAGTTAGTTAGTTAGTTAGTTAGTTAGTTAGTTAGTTAGTTAGTTAGTTAGTTAGTTAGTTAGTTAGTTAGTTAGTTAGTTAGTTAGTTAGTTAGTAGTTAGTTAGTAGTTAGTTAGTTAGTTAGTTAGTAGTTAGTTAGTTAGTTAGTTAGTTTAGTTAGTTAGTTAGTTAGTTAGTTAGTTAGTTAGTTAGTTAGTTAGTTAGTTAGTTAGTTAGTTAGTTAGTTAGTTAGTTAGTTAGTTAGTTAGTTAGTTAGTTAGTTAGTTAGTAGTTAGTTAGTTAGTTAGTTAGTTAGTTAGTAGTTAGTTAGTTAGTAGTTAGTTAGTTAGTTAGTAGTTAGTTAGTTAGTTAGTTAGTTAGTTAGTTAGTTAGTTAGTTAGTTAGTTAGTAGTTAGTTAGTTAGTTAGTTAGTTAGTTAGTTAGTTAGTTAGTAGTTAGTTAGTTAGTTAGTTAGTTAGTTAGTTAGTTAGTTAGTTAGTTAGTTAGTTAGTTAGTTAGTTAGTTAGTTCGTTAGTTAGTTAGTTAGTTAGTTAGTTAGTTAGTTAGTTAGTTAGTTAGGTTAGTTAGTTAGTTAGTAGTTGGTTGGTTAGTTGATTTTAAAGAACAATTTAACAATTCTGTTTTAAAAATTTGTATCTGTAGACGATTCACAAAAATTACTTTAAAATATTGGTTGCTTTTCTACATTATCCTCTTGTCATGGCTACTTAGATCCAATTCTAAAAAGCATTTCGTGGCTAAGAAACATTAAGCAGGAAATTTGTGTTTACTTCTTCAACAACACTTCAATTTTATTATTAAACTTCAACTACTATCACCCACCTTTGTTGTAGCTGGAGACATAACAGGATGCGTTTTGTGGAGGTTTTAAGGGTGTGTGAGTATCTTTTGTGTTAGTTTTGTGGCTTTTCTTGTTACTTTTATAAAATTCCTTACTTTTTTGTTCTTACGTTTACTGCTTTAGCAGCCATGGATAAGTATGCCAAACAATTCATCTTATCTACATCCAATACTTAACAAAAAAATGTAAAAACCAAAATGCCAATAAGTGTAAGTGGATTAGATGCACATCTTGTTCTTAGTCTTTAGCAATACGGGTAGATATTTCGAAACTAAAGATAGTATGTAAAAGTATTTGTCGTTTTTGTAGATTTCAACATTTAGTGTTAAGTAGTCCATTATGTTGGCACTTTTAATGGATTAAGAATGGAGTGTTGCCTATGAGTATTGGCGGCACTAAGCCTCAATAAGTAACCAATATGTCGCGACTAATAAGATTTTTATTGGATTCATTGTTTATTTAAGTACTAGAGTTATTTTTTTGTTTGTTTTTGTTTCTACTCATTTTAATATCCTTCCACCATTAATAGTTAAATAGCTTATCCACATATTTAAGTACATATTTGATATTTAAATAAATAAGTGGATTTTTTTTTGATTTATAAATACTATTTACTATTTCTGGAATAGTAATCGTATTTTTGTCATTTATAAATACAATACTACAAATGAAATGACCAAAATAATGGAAAATATTTCTATCTAGATACGATAAATTTGTTTATAATACCTTTTATACAATAGACTTATTTAGCTGTCTTTTATTTAATTGGTTTAATAATTTAAAGGATCTGTTATACTCTTGATAATTGTTAGATGTTAGTTATTGTCATCTAACAATTATATTGTCAATAGTATAGGTACAAAATGCTTTTGTGGTTAAATGGTTTAAAAACGAATTTCGCAAAATAATTGTATTTCTTAGTAGTGGTAAGTATTAAAGGAGACGATATTTTCATTTCTTTGTATCTTCAAAAATTTTTATCCCGGCTGTGTTGAAAATCAACTGTTCCACTGCGAGTCTGCGTTTTTATCAATTATTCTAGTGGGAACCAGCTGCTTATGTAGCTTTCATCTGATTCATCAGCTGTTCTGGTGGGAATCAACTGTTTTGTTGACTGTTTTTCAGCTGATTTTGTAACAATCAGATTTTTTTGTTTTTATCAAGTGTTTCCGTGAGAATCAGCTGTTCTAGTGGGAATCAGCTGTTTTTGTAGCAATCAGCTGTTTTATCAGGTGTTCATATGGGAATCAACTATATGATCAGCTGTTTCATCAGCTGTTCTTATTGGAATCAGCTGTTTTGGTCAGCTGTTTGATCAGCAGTTTTTCTGGCAATCAGCTGTTTTATCAGCTGTCATTTGCTGAAAATCAGCTGTTTTATCAGCTGTCATTTGCTGAGAATCAGCTGTTTTGTAGCAATCAGCTGTTCTTATGAGAATCAGCTGTTTTGTAGTCAGCTGTTCTTATGGAACTCATTTGTTTTCGTCAGCTGTTTGATCAGCTGTTTTTCTGGCAATCAGCTGTTTTATCAGCTGTCATTAGCTGAGAATCAGCTGTTTTGTAGCAATCTGCTGTTCTTTTAGGAATCAGCTGTTTTTGTCAGCTGTTCTTATAGGAATCAGCTGATTTATCAGCTGTTTTTGTGGTAATCAGCTGTTTTATCAGCTGTTTTTGTGGCAATCAGCTGTTTTTGTGGCAATCAGCTGTTTTATCAGCTGTTCTTATGGGAATCAAGTAAAAATTTGTCTTTTGGGTGAAAAGTAACTTTTTTGTTTGGGTGAAAAATTGATTTTCGGGTCTAGATTTGATTTGTGGACGAAATAAGATTTTGAAGTAAAATTTGAATTTTTGAGGAAAATATGTTATTTGGGGTGAAAAATCCATTTTTGAATAAAAATACTATTTTCGTGCAAAAAATTGAACTTTGAGGGAAAATTCCATTTTGGGATGAAAATTCAATTTTTAGATGAAAATTCGATTTTTGGATGAAAATGCGATTTTTGGATGAAAATTTCATTTTTGGATGGAAATTAAATTTTCGACTGAAAAACCAATTTTTGTGATAAAATACGATTTTGAAATAAATTTCAGATGTTAGAGCTAAAAACAATTTTTTGGGTTATTTGATGAAAATACTATTTTTCGGGAGAAAACTTTATTTTTTATTACAAAATAGTTGTTTGAGTTAAAATTCGGTTTTTTGGTGAGAATCCATTTTTTGGATGAATATTAGAATATTCATTAGGAAATAATCAAGAGGTGTAAATACAAATATTTCCTAAATTAATTTGTGGTTTTATATTGCGTTCTAAATAACATAAACTAAAAACGTAGTATGAGTAAATTGGATTAAATTTTATAATTACTAGTGTGTTTCTTTTCTTTTATGCTGCTTGTTTCTGAATTTTTAGTTTAATTTATGATTTTCATCACGCTTTTCTTAATAATAATATTTGCCTTTTTACTCCTTCTTGTGTTTCCCAGTTGGCGGAGGTACATTATATAAACTTAATTACCATTAAAATATAAAATATACTTTCTTGCTAAACATTTAAAGCGGAAATTAAAAGAAGACAATGACACATAAACAAACACATACACAAACCAAATCTTCTTCCATATATGAAGCATTTGGCGTATGTTTATTTTTTTCTTATGAATTAATTAACACTTGACATGTGTGGAAATATTCACTTTTTTTCATATAACAAGTTACATACGAGGGTAAACTTAAAAGTTTTTTTTTAATTACATGCAAATGCAAAAGAAATCTTGTGAATTTCAGATGATTTTTCCTTATAATAGTGACTAATTTTTTAAACTTTTAACTAAAACCAACATGTAGTTAAAGGACTTTTCATATTATTTGTTAAAATATATGTATGTATATTTTTGACATTTTTAATATGTGTTTTACAGCTTTTTGTGCCTGTGTAAATTAGTTGGGTATCACATTACTTTTTGGAGTAAATGTTCTAATGTTTGAATGTTTGTAAATGTTTTAAGTTAATTGTGGTTTTTGCTTTTAGTGTGTTTATTAAGCAATTTTCCCTTTTTAACATTTGAGCTCTAAAGTGATTTAATTTTTGTTAATTTTCTTTGAGAACTCATATTTTATTTTGAAATTGTTTTAATTTATGTTAAAATTAGGAGATTTTTTTGAAGGGCTAATCAAGTACAAATATATAAATGTTCTAAAAAATAAAAATCCAATTTATTTTTGAGAACCAGAACAAGGTTTTGTGATTTGAACTTAAAACAAATCATAATTTCTAACACTTACTTGCTCCTGAAGCGATTTATGCTTTGCATTAATAAAAGCCTAAACTAATTTGCGTGATTCATGTAATTTACGAAAAATATTGATTGTCTGCATTTGATGTTCAATAGTTCTCTTTTTATATTGCTTAAAGCGGAAATTTATAATGATTTGTTTGCAATAGATTTATTTAAAATTAACTGCAAGATTTTATTTTTACTTCGAAGATGCTTTTCATTTTCATACATTTCTCCTACAATAACATTTCTATTTTGAACGTATTGACTTAGAAATTACATTGCCCTGTACTCAATGCTTCATCATTATTTTTTGATTTACGAGCAAAATACTTGAAATTATACTTACAAAAATCATTATATATTCTGGCTAATGGTAAAGTAGATGGCTGTATAACTCTACTGCTGATGAAATTGTCGATAGTGTTTTCTGACCAGAATAAATGCCATCAAGACAAAGACATATTGTTTGTGGAATATAATAAGACTTAAAAAGTTGTAAACTGAGAAGAATACTTATAGTTTGTTTGAATGATTTAAGTGGTTATATAAGTTTAACTTTAACTTAAGTAAAAGTAATCAATAATTTGCAAACATAACTATTATTTTTTCATTATTGCTGTAGTTTTGTAACAAAAATGTTCACTGAAAACGGTCATTGAAGTTATGAAGTTATCATAATAAGGAAAAATGAAAGGTACTTTATTAATGAGGAAAAACAAGACTAAAGCAAACTTGGAAAACATAGAAGATATATTAAGAGTTTATTGAACTTTCAATTAAGCAATGGAAATGTGGAAATATTTTTCTATCATTTCATGATAACTAACTAACTAAGTAAGTACACTAACTAACTAACTAACTAACTAACTAACTAACTAACTAACTAACTAACTAACTAACTAACTAACTAACTAACTAACTAACTAACTAACTAACTAACTAACTAACTAACTAACTAACTAACTAACTACTAACTAACTAACTAACTAACTAACTAACTAACTAACTAACTAACTAACTAACTAACTAACTAACTAACTAACTAACTAACTAACTAACTAACTAACTAACTAACTACTAACTAACTAACTAACTAACTAACTAACTAACTAACTAACTAACTAACTAACTAACTAACTAACTAACTAACTAACTAACTAACTAACTAACTAACTAACTAACTAACTAACTAACTAACTAACTAACTAACTAACTAACTAACTAACTAACTAACTAACTAACTAACTACTAACTAACTAACTAACTAACTAACTAACTAACTAACTAACTAACTAACTAACTAACTAACTAACTAACTAACTAACTAACTAACTAACTAACTAACTAACTAACTAACTAACTAACTAACTAACTAACTAACTAACTAACTAACTAACTAACTAACTAACTAACTAACTAACTAACTAACTAACTAACTAACTAACTAACTAACTAACTAACTAACTAACTAACTAACTAACTAACTAACTACTAACTAACTAACTAACTAACTAACTAACTAACTAACTAACTAACTAACTAACTAACTAACTAACTAACTAACTAACTAACTAACTAACTAACTAACTAACTAACTAACTAACTAACTAACTAACTAACTAACTAACTAACTAACTAACTAACTAACTAACTAACTAACTAACTAACTAACTAACTAACTAACTAACTAACTAACTAACTAACTAATTAACTAACTAACTAACTAACTATCTAACTAACTAACTAAAATGTGTTTTCTAAGGCAAATACGATTTTCGATTGAAAAATCCATTTCTGAAAGAAAGATTTAATATTCGGGTAAAATGATTTTCAACTGACGTTCACATATTTTAATGAAAAACTATTTCCGAATGAAAACTAGATTATTTGATAAAGATACAATTTTGAGTAAAAAATTTGATATTATTACTTATTTTTTTTTTTTTGGTTTAATGAAAATTATATTAGTCATACCACCAGTATTCCAGTTCACATTGCGGGCAACGGTTGGTATGATTAACTTTTAAAACATTTTAACAAGTATACGAACTGATGTACGTAGTTATGCTGTATTTTGTGGATATTTTTTGAACTATTTTAATATAACCGAACTGTATGTGTAGTATTCTTACAAATGTTAAATTGAAATAACAAATTTCCAGTTTTGATAAACTATAAATCAAATACACATTTATTACTTTTTATGTATTAGCAATATGTGATTGACTTAAACATTCTTGTCCCTACCCATCATATTGATTACATCTTGTTATTTGTGTCGCGTAGATCTGATCAATGACTTTACGTGTTCTACAATCATTTTTGGATTTAGCTTTCAATTTATTCATTTCACTCTATTGGCTGCATTGTGATATGAAAATAATAGTTTTTGTTTTCTTTCTTTTTGTTAACAATCCCTGCAGCTTTTCTTATAGCTTGATTGCTAGTCTTAGCGGTGATAAACTGATATAGAAGACATTGTACGTGGTTTGTGTTTACAAGTGATGCTTGCTTTTATACATTCAGTTTTTGCTATCGATTGGTGCTTTTTTTTTAAATATCTGTCTATTAGTTTTCAATTTAAGTAATATGATGGCCATGATAGTGTAAGAATATGATAGAGATTTTTTAATGCTTAAATGATTTGAGATGATGTGCGCAACATAATGAAATCATTACAAATTTTTGATTTTTGTTCCACTAGGGTAATGTTAAATTGTCCTGGTTAGTCAAATATTTTATTTTTCCACTTATTTTTTGTTATATCGACAAGGACGCCAAAACTCCTGTGACTGTTGTTTTGTGTTAAACTTTGATTTCTCATACTTGATTTCCAATATCTCTTCTGAAAAGTCTCTAGAATTGTCTGTCAATGTTCCCCTATTCCACTGAAGCCTTTTATTGCTTACAATATTTTAACTGTTTTATGCATCGTTGATTTT